>NC_034613.1:50528453-50550786 GCF_900095145.1 Mus pahari | reverse complement strand
AATACCTTACAGCTGGATCTCATGTAGGCATTTCCTCAACTAAAGCTCCTGTTCTGTGATAACTCCAGCCTGTGTCAAGTTGACACAAAATTAGCCAGTACACTACTCCTGTAGCATCTGCATGTTTCTTGATCTGCCTTGTAGGCAATTTCAACTTTTCCACAGACGTTTTATGTACTTTGGTATGTGTAAGGCATAGACTCTCTCTCTCTCTCTCTCTCTCTCTCTCTCTCTCTCTCTCTCCCCGTCCCTCTCCCCCTCTCTCCCATTTTTATTCTTCTTCCACAAGTGTCTCCTCCCCTACCTTACCTTCCTTAAGCTTTAGCCCAACCCTTTCGCCTTGCCTCAGAAAAGAGCATACTTTCCAGGGGTATCAGCCTAATATGACATAACAAGCTACAATAAGATCAGGGACATAGCATCAAATCAAGGTTGGAGAAGGCAACCCAGTAGAAGGAAAAGGGTCCCATGAGTAGGCAGAAGAGGCAGGAACATCCCATGTTCCCACTGTTAGGCATCTCATAAGAAGACTAAGCTACACAAGCATAACAATATGCAGAAGGCCTATATCAAACCCAATACAGGCTCCCTGATTGTTGGTTCAGTCTCTGTCAACCCCTATGAGCCCAGGATAATTGATTCTGTGGGCCGTGTTCTTGTGGTATCCTCACCCTCTCTGGCTTCTACAATCTGAAGAATTCCCTGAGCTCTTCCTAATACTTTATTGTGAATCTCTGCATCTGTCCCCATCAAATACAGGATGAAGTCTCTCTGATTATGTTAGGCTCCAGTCAGTCCCAGCCCATTATGAAGACACGACAAACTGTAAGGCAGAGTTTTTTGTGGCTGGGTTGGTGTCCCAATCCCTCCACTAGAGGCTTTGCCTGGAAACCAGCATTATTTTTAATTATTTAAATATACTGAATTACATGTGACCATTTTCACACAAATATATAATATACTTTGAACTCATCTCCCCTACCCTGGTACTTATTATTTCCTCTTCTGTCTCTCATATTAGTCCCCTTGCTACCCTAGATAGTTTTACTTCTACTTCTATATGATTTTATGTATCTACAAGATATCAACAAATGACAGAAAACACATGATCTTTGATTATCTGAGACTAATTTAATTCACTTACTATAATTGTCTCTAGTTGCATCCATTTTCCTGAAAGTGACATTACTTCATTTTTATAATTAAAATTCTTATGTTTGTATATATAAAATTTTTGGCACCCATTCCTATGTTGATGGATACTTATTTTCATAATGTAGTTAAGTGACTATCAGTATAATGAGCATTGTTGTGCAAGTATCTCTGTGATATGTTTACTTGAAGTCATTAAAGTAAATGCTCAGAAATGAGTAATAGAGCTGGGTCAAATGGTAGATTTGTCCTTAGTTTTGTGGAGTACCTCAATATCAGTTTTTATAGTGGCTGGACTAGTGCACATTCCTATCAGCATTGTATAAGACAAACCAAACATTCTTGATTCTGGCACACAGTTGCAAAGAATATATACAAAATTTTCTCTGTTCAAAAGATGGTGTTGGAAAAAACATGAAATTCTTGGGCAAATGGATGTATCTGGAGGATATCATCCTTAGTGAGGTAACCCAATCACAAAAGAAGTCACTAGATATGCACTGATAAGCGGATATTAGCTCAGAAACTTAGAATACCTAAGATACATTTTGCAAAACACAAGAAAACCAAGAAAGATGACCATCGTGTGGATACTGCACTTATGGGTACATAGCCCTATGCAAATACATGCATGCACATAATTTCAAAAACATTGAAAAGCATTTAAATGTGGTCATGAAATAAACTTGCTGGTAGCTCCTGAATAAAGTACCTAGCCATGTTGTGTCCTGTCAGGAGGTAGTTGAGAAAGGACTGTCAGGACAATAGAACTCAGATTAAAGGGAGGGTATAAAAAAAGACAGGATGATAAAAGTGCCTCTCTCACTAAACTACTAACCATAGAGTACACATGGAGGGACCCATGGCTCCAGCTGCATTTGTAGCAGAGGATGGCCTTATCTAGCATCAATGGGAAGAGAGGCTCTTGGTCCTGTGGATGCTTGATGCACCAGAATAGGGAGATGCTAGGGCAGGGAGGCAGGAGTGGGTGGGTGAGCACCCTCATAGAAGCAGGAGGAAGGGGGATGGGGTAGGGGATTTGTAGAGAGAAAATGGGGAAGGAGAATAACATTTTAAGTGTAAATAAATAAAATAATCAATAAAAAATAAAAGTGCCTCCCTCACAATAGAAGACTGAAACACATGGGCTTGGTTTCTAGAGCAAATGGAATATTTTAACAGGTGTTTCCTAGAAGGCTCATGTGTGTTCAGTTTTTCTTTTATACTGTTCCAATTCCCCTTTAGAGAATTGGCCTTCACATAGCACAAAGAGATAAGAGGATTCTTGCTTTTCAGGTCATGAAAACGACCACCAGAAAGCATCTAATTGCTCTCCATTTTGCTGTCTTTCTTTTGGTCTCCCTGCCTCCTATATTCCTCTGTGTCACTGCTTCTGGTAAACAGAGCGGTAACAAGAAGCCTGCGAACCGGCATCCCTACCACCATCCCTGGTCTCCGATACTAATAATCTTGGCTCTATCCCCACTTTACCATTGCTAAATTGCTTGTGCTCCATTGAGTTTTGGTTGGGTGAAAGCAGAGGCTTTGAGTAAGACCCTGCTCCCAGTTCTAGCTGCATAATCTACTGTTTATATGAACCTGGATAGTTCTCCAACCCCTTTAAACTTCAGTTTTGTAATCTGTCAACACCCCAAGGTTTTGTGAACAATAGAAGGTGTATCTTAAAGTATCTAAAATGGTGTCTGACTCACAGTAAGAGTTCAGGAAATAAGGATTCTCCTGCTGGAAATTTCTCTGCATACATTGTTTCCTAAGGTGTGACACTGTGTTCACACAGTTTGTTGTAGCAATCTTCAATCCCAATCAGGAGTTTCTACCCTGCCTTTGATCATTCAGCTCCCAGATAAAAGACACATTTCTTTTTTCTTATTTAGAATAAGCCTTAGTCAGTACTAGAGCTGGGCTGATATCTACCCTCTTTGATATTAGAATCTATTTTTTATCAATAATCCCAAATTATTATTTACTACTTACTATGTTTCATCTGGGCTTCTCTTAACTCCAATTGGACAGTCCTCAGGGCCACATTTTCATGACTTTCCTCACCCATGTTGGCTTCCCCTCCCTCCTCCAGCTTCTTCCTCTTTCTCCTCTTGTCTCTTCTTCTCCAACTAGGTCATTCCAATCTCCACCTACCTCTAATCCCTCCAGTAATTGGCTGTAACCATAGAAAATAACCATAGTCTGACTCTCATTTATTTGTAAACTAATCTGGGATAACTTAAGTTGGTTGTACTACATTTTGGTGCCCAAGTCATCATGAGGGGAGAGGGACAATGAACACAGGGTCAGGAGAAACAGCCACTACCTGCTGTATATCACTGTGGAGGTAGCCAGACAAGCAGTTAGAAGAGTAGTTTAGGGGCTACACCCTAGTAATTGTCAAAGCCAAGTAAAATAACCATAGTTTGAGTCTCATTTATTTGTAAGCTAGTTGGGGATAAGCTTAAATTTGTTGTACTACACAGTCATTCTTTGCTTTAATCGCAGGTCCAATGACTAGTAAGAAAGTTTGTCTTCAGAGTCACAGCCTGGATAGCTAAATATTGAAATTTGCCACCTAAGCAGTTTTTGGATCATTCATTTTATTGCTACCTAAGCGCAGAAGGGTGCCAGCTTAGTTAAACTACAGCAAAGACTGGCAAATGCACAGAGCCCTTCTGCAAATTTATTCCATGAAGACTTAATTTAATTCAAAAATTATTGATGGCCCTCTATATCTGTCTACATTCTTTGGCATACCAGAGGATCTGGCAAGCTGTGTACTTCACAGATGGGATTTACTTTAAGAAAACCTAATAAAAGAAATAAGAACCCTCTGAAAGTATATAAAAAAAAACAAGTCAGAGAATAACATACACCTCTTTGGGGAATTATAGTATTGTGGGATTACATGCAAGTCCAAGATTATCTCTGGATGCCTTGTAAAACCTCAAGCATTCTCCCATGCTTTCCTCTTTTACTTACTCCTTAAGTATTCAGCTACTAAGGCATGTAGAATCTCAGGAAGAAGCATTCATACAACCTTGGGAGGTGGGGGACCCTCTAGAATGTACCAGAAACCTGGGAGGTAAGAGACTCTCAAGACTCAAAGGAGGGTGGCATTGGATGAAATGCCCTACAGAGGGGAGAGCTTGTAGAGTCCACCTCTAGTAAAAAGACAGGACCTCAAGTGGAGGGATGTGGTTGTCATCCTATAGTCAAAAACTCTGACACAGAATTATTCCTGTCTGAAAGAACTGCAGGAACAAAACTGGAGAAAAGTCTGATGGAAAAGAGTTCCAGTGACAGGCCCAAATTGGGATCCATCTCTAGGGGAGGCCTTAAGGCCTGACTGACACTGTTACTGATGCTGTGGTATGTTTACATCATAAGCATGACTGTCCTCTGAGTGGCCCAACAAGCAACCGAAAGAGTCAGATTACAGATATTTACACCAAACAGTTGGACAGTAGCTGGTGACTCCTATGCTTGGATTAGGGAAAAGCTGGAAGAAGCTGAAGAGAAAGGTGACCTTATAGGAAGACCAGCAGTCTCAACTAACTTCTCCCCCACCTGGACCCAGGGGATCTCTCAGATACCAACCAGACAGCATACACCAGCTGATATGAAGCCCCCACCACATATACAGCAGAGGACTTCTGTGTCTGGACTCAGTCAGAGAAGATGCACCTAACCCTCAAGAGACTTGAGGCTCCAGGGGTTAGGGAGGTTTGGTGGTGTGGGTCTGGGGACATCCTCTTGGAATCAGGGTTGTGGGGGAAGGAGTGGGATGTGGAACAGTCAGAGGGTGGATCTGGGATGAGGATAAAGTCTGGACTGGAAAAAAAAGATTAAAGAATAAATTAAAAAAAAAAACTACACAAGTGAGCCTCCACTTCTGTATTTGCCAGGCACTGGCATAGCTTCACAAGAGACAGCTATATCAGGGTCCTGCAAAATCTTGCTGGCATGTGCAATAGTGTCTGCATTAGGTGGCTGATTATGGGATGGACCCCTGGGTGGGACAGTTTCTGGATGGTCCATCCTTTTGTCTCAGCTCCAAACTTTGTCTCTATAACTCCTACCATGGGTGTTTTGTTCCCAATTCTAAGAAGGGGCAAAGTCAGTTATGGAATGGAACACAGGGCACCCAATGAAGGAGCTAGAGAAAGTACCCAAGGAGCTGAAGGGGTCTGCAATCCTATAGGTGGAACAACAATATGAACTAATCAGTAACCCCAGAGCTCGTGTCTCTAGCTGCATATGTAGCAGAAGATGGCCTAATCGGCCATCATTGGGAAGAGAGACCCCTTGGTCTTGCAAACTTTATATGACCCAGTACAGGGGAAACCAGGGCCAAGAAGTAGGAGTGGGTGGGTAGGGGAGCAGGGTGGGGGGCAGGATATAGGGGACTTTGGGGATAGCATTTGAAATGTAAATGAAATAAATACCTAATAAAAAATTGGGGAAATAAAACCACACAAGTGATCTTGGAAAATGCCTGATGTATTTGCTTTATCAAACTTTGGTTTATAGAGTTACTTGTCAGTGGTACCACAGGGAAAATAATTGTTCCACCCACTGGGAAGAAACAACTCCCTTTCCAGTGACTCATATGCACTCAGCAACACATATCCTGCCTAATATAAGGGATGTATGGGAATGTGATGGTCACTCCAATCTCTCCAAAGTCTTTGTTTTTCTAGTCAATGTCATTTACTTGCCTTTGTCAGAGAAGACTTAGATCCTAGAGAACAATGATCGTATGAACAAGGGACATTGCTGAGAAAAGGCCTATGGATACACATTTTGACTCTCTCTACCTCCACCAAGTTTTTATCCAAAAGCACAAAAGAGCCAGTGGCTTTTGTTACCTCATTGTCTCCATAAAATTAAAGCCAAGGGTATTTTATAAAAAAAAAAAGAGAGAGAGAGAGAGAGAGAGAGAGAGAGAGAGAGAGAGAGAGAGAGAGAGAGGAGAGAAGGCTTCTTGAGTACTTCTTAAGAGATGGCTAGCTGTCTGGACACTAGATAAGACAGCAGGGATTTTTGCCTTTGTTTCTCAAAAAAGCAACTCAATAATATAGCCTGCTTGAGTTTCCTCAGAAAAAGAAGAGCTCAGTATCTTCTCAATGTGTATGACAGTCCATAATGTAACACAAAATGAGATCATTTCCATAAATGATATTGGAATAGTTTAAGATTACTGTTAAAATTAATATGTTTATATCCATGCACTATATAATCAATAGTCAAAACTAACCTGAGTTCTATTCCTAGCACAAGAGACTGTGGCTCACACCTTCTGTCGCTCTATCTTTAGGGGATCCTTTGTCCTCTATGGGAACCCCTATGAATGTGTACGTAACTCCCCTGAACATAAACAATACACATAATTATAAAGTTAAATAACACAAAAACTCTAAAGTATTAAAAAATTAAGGCTTGAGGCCAGAGGGATAGCTGAGGAGTTAAAAACAGAGGATCTAACTTTCTAGCAGTCATATTGGTGGCTCACAACTGCCTTTAACTTTAGCTTCAGAAGACCCAATAATCTCTTCTTTCTTCCACTGACACTTGCACACATGTAGCATACACTCTATGTATGTGTAATGAAAAACTATTAAAAATTAATGCTAGCTGTTAAAAAAAACAGGAGAAAATATAAAACTTATTCAATCCATGATAGTAATATTTAATTAAAGGCTGAAGCTACATCACAAAGGAAAAATCAGGTAGCATTATATAATAGATCAATACATCTAAAATGCATAAAAAGTCAGGAAACTAGTTAATTGACAAAATAGAGAATTTTATTTTGTACGTTGGATTCTAGATGGATTTTAAGACACATTGAGGGCTTGTAGAAGTTTACATAAGTTTCCTGGGTGGTGATTGAAGAATATGAAGAATCACTGCATAAGCAGAAATACCATTTGTATATTAACACTGGAAATGGTGCATTCTTGCCAACAATAAGTTAAGTGCAAATTAAAACGTTGATGCCATGTTACATTATACCTCTAAAAGTAGTGACAATAAAGGATCAATATTAAAACCAGTGATGAGACTTTTGGGAAAATTGAAACATTTATACATTTCTAGTGGCATTGTAAATGATTTCAGCCAATTTGATGAACACTCTGGCAGGTTTTAGCAAGAGCCATAAAAATGTTCATACCTTTTCACTAAATAATCTCATACTTTGGCACTTTTTTTAAAGCTATAACTCAGGAGAAGGAAAGCAGTATGTGCTATTTATTATAATGGAAATCTTATAATGGAAATCTGGATATAACCAATAGGGGTTATAGGGATGCTATAAACTTAGGGCATTTAAAAATGAATAGAATTACATGAAACCAATAGAAATGATTAATATAAAAATAATGTGATATATAAGAAAGTGTATTCAAAATATCAAATTAAGTAGATTATCTGAGTTTATGTAAGAAGATCTAATATGAGGATGTAGATGTAGTTAAGTGGTAGAGTATTTGAATAGTTTGCACAAGGTCCTAGGTTCCATCCTCAGCAACATGCACACACACACGCACACACACACACACACACACACATGCACATGTGCACTCGCACACGCACACACACACATACACACTTACACTCACACACATATACATGCACATGGGAGGGAGGGAAGGATGGAAGAAGGGAGACACACACATAAACACACACATTGAGAGAGAGAAGAGAGAGAGAGAGAGAGAGAGAGAGAGAGAGAGAGAGAGAGAGAATATGAATCCCTAGGAGCTAGAGTTCACCAAAATACTCCCATTATGAAATCCCATATTGAAAAGAATTCTTGGCAGTCGAGTAGGATTAAAAATGTTAGAAATAATAAACCAAATGTAATGAAAAAAGACAGATTTAGAGTTAAAGAAATACACATACAGAATCTCTGATGCATGTTTTTGCGTTGTTTAACATTGCACAAAGGTAACAGAAGAGGATCTGTGAAGTTGGAATAACCATGAGAATCACGTCTCTGGCTAAAAGTAAAATATAAACGTGGGAGGCAGAGCAATAGCTCAGCAGTTAATAGCAGTTAGTGCTCTTACAGAGAACCCAAGTTTGTTTATATATAAAAGTTACTAATTGTAAGCACTACTTAGGGACAAGACTATTATTTGCATCACTTTAGCAAGGAACTTAAAGGAAAACGAATTATACCCAATCCAAAGTTGTTAAATGCTTCTTGACAAATACAAACATAAAAATGGCTGTGGTCAATATCAAGTATGTAGTTACTCTTTTTTGTGTGTGTGGTTTTTTTTGTTTGTTTGTTTATTTATTTACTTAAACCTCATATTTTTTATTAGATATTTTCTTCATCTACATTTCAAATGCTATCCCCAAAGCCCCCTATACCCTCCCCCTGCCTTGCTCCCCAACCCACCCACTCCTGCTTCCTGGCCCTGGCTTTCCCCTGTACTTGGGCATAGAGCCTTAACAGGAGTAAGGGCCTCCCCTCCCATTGATGGCCGACTAGGCCATCCTCTGCTACATATGTAAGTAGAGACAAAAGCTCTGGGGGTACTGTTTAGTTACTCTTAACAGTAAGTCCAAAGTGAGTGTGAATAAAAAGGAGTATAGTATGGATATATGACTAGGGCCTTTTGGTATGGCACAACCAAATCATATGGGGGAAGCTGAGGTTAGTTTACAGGAAATATTTAAAATATTTTCAACAAACATACTTGAGGGAATCAGGAACCAGGAAAGGGTTAACTAGGCAGATTTAGTAACCAGGGAAACTGACTCTGGACCAGCATGGAGGTGCGGATCTACTGTACTGTGTGTGCAGTAGCAAGCATTTTATGCAGCCTTTGGATCAGTGGGGAAATGTACATGAACTCTAGATTAGCCAACCAACCCACTGTCACTATGGAGAGCTGTCAGGCTGCCAGCACCCGAGGGCACTTCCATAAAGACAGGTTAAAGCAGCTACTGCCATGGTCTGGATCCAATCGGAACCTAACTGGTGATACTCTTATCTTGTGTCATGCAGTATGCCAGTGGATGTGGCACTGGTACTACTAGGGTGATGTGGAAGCCTTCCTCACAGGCCATTAGGCTACACCCAGAGGCTGCAGCACCCACGTATACTAATAGAGGTTGGAGTAGTACTGCTTTGTAAGTATTATTGTGTCTTATTTTTCCATTTCATTTTCTGAGAAATTTATATACAAATACTGTATTTATATAAGTGCACCCTATACTTTTCTGTCTTTTCTTCAACCCTTTTTGTGTCCCTTCCACTTCCTCTTAAATTCATGACTTCCTTTTCTTTACTATTGTTGCATATATATATTTCTGAGTCCATTTAATGTTGTTCCTAGGCATAAGTGTTTAGTGGTTTAGTGCTGACCACTTGGGAATGGATAACTAATGAGTGCTGACCACTTGGGAATGGATAACCAATGAGTGCTGTCCACTTGGCAATGGATAACCAATTAGGACTCTTGTCCCTGGAGAAGATTGCTTCTCTCATAGCAGCTGTTAATTACCTGTAGCTCTTCATTTAGGGGTAGGACCTTGTAAGAGTTTTTTTTCCTTTTTGAGACTGGTTTTTATTATTGTAGACCAGGCTGGTTTTGAATCCACAGAGATTCACCTCTCTCTCTCTCTCTCTCTCTCTCTCTCTCTCTCTCTCTCTCTCTCTCTCTCCCTCTCCCCCTCTCTCTAATTAATTCTGGTATTAAAGGCATGTACCATCATGCCTGACATTATTTTTCTTATATGGAAAAAGCAAGTAATTGTAGAATCTTCCAGGTCATGTGCTCTAAATGGGGCTATCACCTATAAAAAGGCAAAACAAGATTCTTGAGAAACATTGTTATTACCATTTCAGTGAAAAAGACAAGATTCTCAGGGTTAAAGAAATGAGATACAAATGGAATACAGAAGAGATTAAACTGTATAGTCCTGAACCTAAAATAAAAAAAATCACTATGAAAATGAGTTATTTTATCTTTACATGTATTTTCTCTTCATTGGTCTACTGAGACAGCCCAGAGGCAAGACTGAATCTATTAGCAGTGAGCAGTACTATGATTTTAGCTTTGTAATATTTCCTAAAAAGAATCCAAGGCTCTTGGAAAAATGGTTGATTCATGGTTGGAGGCAAGAAATGAACAAGATACATCTGAAACAGCTCAATATCCTAGATGTTGGGACTATCCTAGTCATTTGACTTCTGTCAAAATGATTCAGGAGTCAACTTAAAGAAAAGCCACTGGAAGAAAGTATAAATTTAAGTATAATAATTATAAAAAATCAATAGATTGAAATGTATTATATAATGCCGGGCGTGGTGGCGCATGCCTTTAATCCCAGCACTTGGGAGGCAGAGGCAGGCGGATTTCTGAGTTCGAGGCCAGCCTGGTCTACAGAGTGAGTTCCAGGACAGCCAGGACTACCCAGAGAAACCCTGTCTCGAAAAACCAAAAAAAAAAGAAAAAAAAAGAAATGTATTTTATAATTCAATGAATATGTTTACAATGCCTTTTTAAAATAACTGAGTTCCTAACACTCCTCTGTCTATAAAGCCACAAGCCTAGTTGAAGAATGAAGGCTCATGAGCCCTCTCTGTGTATGAGGCACTTGTCCTGGGTAAGTGTACTTACCACCCATCATCACAGAAACCCCTCTTTATAGCAAATGGAGACCAGCACAGAAAACCACAACTGGGCACAATGTAGAGATCAAGAGATTGTGGGTAGCCCAGTTCTAATGGCTACATCTATACCACAGTTCCTGCAGGGAACATTACAGGAGATAGGATGAAAAGACTGAAAGATCCAGAATACCTGAAGTACACTGTGAAATAATCTCTTGTAGAAATGGCTGTATAAACATGATCAGAAGAATATACATATCAGTGAGCATTTTTAAAAGTTTGGAGGAAATCTCAGAGGGTACCACCTCTAGACAAACAGCTGTACATAACTATTGACTGCTGGAAGAAGGAGAATTGCCCTTTTCCAAGGATGAGGCACCTTTGTTGATTGTCCAATGCAGACAGGTCAGTTGTGAAACCATATACACAAGAAGAAAAGCAGACTTATCAAAGTATCTATCTATCTATCTATCTATCTATCTATCTATCTATCTATCTGTCTGTCTGTCTGTCTGTCTGTCTGTCTGTCTGTCTGTCTGTCTACCCATCATCTATCAATCATCTATCTATCCACCATCTATCAATCAATCATCTATCTATCTATCTATCTATCTATCTATCTATCTATCTATCTATCATCTATGAGGGGATTGGGGAGGGAGGGGAGAGAAAAATCAGATACAATTCTATTTCAATAGAAACATATTAAAATAATATTTTAAAATAATAACTGATGACTTTCCAAGGATGGTAGGGTATAAAATCATAGAAGTCCTTTTACTCTAGCAACTTTCTATTTTTACTGTATAATATGAAATTATTTTAAAAAGAAAATAATTTCCATTATTATATCTCTGATAATTTCTTCATCTAAAAATGTACTAAGATAAATGGGGGGGGGTAGAGTGGGGAAGAATAAAATACTTTAGGAATCTGGAAATTGACAATAGGCTAGTAGAATTTGGGGAAGATTTTATTTAGGAAAATGGCTCCATCCCAATAAGACTTGCAAGCTTTGGAAAATTTTTCTATCATTTCCACTCTCTATCTCTTTATCTCCATGGCAGCCAGTCTTGGAAACAAACAACTCGAATCCTCATTAAAGCATCCCAGCATCTTAGCAGACACCACATAAGGTCAAATGGTATGGAAGTTCTTTTTAAACCGTATTTCCAAAGAACTGTGGTGATTTGATATGTCTGATGGTTTCCTGGAAGGATCTGGGTTTTGCAGGCTGTCTTGATTGCATTTAGCACATACACGAGCTGGTATAAAAAGTCTTTTCCTGCTCTTTTTCCTCCTTTCCCTCAGAGGATTGTCTGCCTTCCAGATTAACCTCAACCCACTCAAGGGCCCGCTCCACTTCATCAAAGCTCATGAGTGATTTGCTTCTGTCTTTGCTTTTGCCACCTGTGGTGGATTTAAGGGCAAAATAGAAACTCAAGTGAATTGTCCCCAATGGAGGAATTAGAGAAAGGACCCAAGAAGCTGAAGGGGTTTGCAATCCCATAGGAGGAACAATGATATCAATCAACCAGACACCATCCACACCCCAGAACTCCCAGAAACTAAACCACCAACCAAAGAATATGTGTGGAGGGACTCATGGATCCAGCTGCATATGTAGCAGAGGATGGCCTTATCTGGCATCAATGGGAAAGGAGAGCTTTGGTCCTGTGAAAGTTTGATGCCCCAGTGTAAGTGAATGCGAGGGTGGAGAGGTGGGAATGTGTGGGTGGATGGGTGAACACCCTCATAGAAGCTCTGGGAGGAGGGACAGGATAAGGGATTTCCAGTGGGGAAACCAGGAAAGGGGATAACATTTGAAATGTAAATAAATTAAAAAGAAAAGATGGTTACAACTACTATTGGTTATTCATTCAGGTTGAATCAGGCATCATTTCATGTACCTCTAAGTGTCAATGTGTGTGAGGTGACCTGGAAAAACCATGGCATCATAGTTACTCTTCTGTACAGTTCTAAGTTACATTTGCAGTCTTGGTGTTCTTGTACCATATTGCTGCCCTATGTTGGTTAAACAAACCTTTACAGGGATAGTCATAGACTCCCTAAGACTGGCTTTATTATTACACTTGTTGCTACTTTTCTGTGGTTGGCTAAAGCTCTTACAGATATTAAGATAGCTACCAGGCACAATATTGTTAAGGAACTTGAGACTTGTAACTTAGGAATGTCATGTCTATTTGTCTTTGTGACTAGTATTGGACTCCTAAAAGTATCTTTGGTCTTTGCCTTTTGGAATATGATACTTTAGGGGTGAAATGCTTGGTTTGTGTACAAGGAGACCTGATTACATAGTCCATCAAATATGCCAGCTTCCCACAGCCAAGAAGGTGTCCCACTCACTTCTGGGATATAATTAAAAGGAGAAATACTCTCTATGAAATGTTTCCTATACTATATCTTGATGCCAACATCTTGAGAAACATTATTGTTCCTAATAAAAAGTAATGGCCTTTTCAGCAAATTGGTGGGTTTAAAAAGTTGCAAACTTTCTATATAAAATGTGCTTTGTCTAGAAATTTAAGATGTAAATGAATTTTTACATATAAGTTTGAAAATCAGGAGCCTGTTATGATGCTTATTTTTTAATATAAAAATAGGTAAATATTCATTTTTATTTTCTTTGTTTAAAATTATTTTATTAGATATTTTCTTCATTTACATTTCAAATGCTATCCCGAATGTCCCCTATACCCTCCCCAGCCCTGCTCCCCTATCCACTTACTCCCACTTCTTGGCCCTGGCATTCCCCTGTATGGGGCATATAAAGTTTGCAAGATCAAGGGTCCTCTCTTCCCAATGATGGCCAACTAGGCCATCTTCTGCTACATATGCAGCTAGAGACACGAGCTCTGGGGGTGCTGGTTAGTTCATATTGTTTTTCCAACTATAGGGTTGCAGGCCCTTTCAGCTCTTTGGGTAATTTCTCTAGCTCCTCCATTGGGGGCCCTGTGTTGTATCCTATAGATGACTGTGGGCATCCACTTCTGTATTTGCCAGGCATTGGCATAGCCTCACAAGAGATAGCTATATCAGGGTCCTTTCAACAAAATCTTTCTGGCATATGCAATAGTGTCTGCGTTTGGTGGCTGATTATGGGATGGACCCCCGGGTGGAGTAGTCTCTGGATGGTCCATCCTTTCGTCTTAGCTCCAAACTTTGTCTCTGCAACTTCTTCCATGGGTATTTTATTCCCTATTTTGGGGAGGAATGAAGTATCCATATATTGGTCCTCTTCTTGGTTTTCTTGTGTTTTGGAGATTGTATCTTGGGTATTCTAGGTTTCTGAGGTAATATCCACTTATCAGTGAATGCATATCAAGTGAGTTCTTTTGTGATTGTGTTACCTCACTAAGGATGATATCCTCCAGATACTCATTCTCTGTGCAACAAGGAAGTGAAGGCTAAGGCATAGTTAATACTGCTAAGTGTTCAAAGAACGCCCTAACATGCCTTGCCCCCAGCCACATACACACGCACACATATACACTCGAGAAAGACTGAAACTTATTTTATTAATATAACTTCTAATAATTAATTAACAACTTAAGAAACTTCAGTGATGAACACATGCAATAAGAATTCAGCATTACCAGAAGGAATGAAAATAAATTGTAAAGACTGTTGATAACTGTAAGATTTTGTAAGTACACTAAAAATCACAGAATCACACACATTATACTTGTTTATTATATAGCACACAAACTCTTTTAAAAATAAAATTTCATCCAACAAATGAAAATAAAATGATCAAACATGATTATTTTATTATTGATCACTAGCTGGATTAGTAATAAAATAGTGAAAACCTGAAATTGAACAGGACATTGTTCCATCAGGAAATACCAACCTTTATGTTGAATTGTACCATGACTACTCAATCAGCAATATGCAGATCATGGAGAATATATCATGGACACTTTAGCACATAGATTGTAAGGAACAGGGATAGAACACCTGAAGATTAATATATATTTACAGAAGAAATGCAGTCTTTTTTCTTTTAAGTATTTATTTATACTTATTTTACGCATTTGCCTACATATTTGTATATGCTCTCCATGCATGTCTTATAACTGTGGAGTTACAGATGTTGTGAGACTCTGTATAGGTTCTAGGAATTGGATACATATCCAGTGGAAGAGAAGCATGTTCTTTTAACCACTGAGCCAACTCTCTATCCCCATAGTGAGTCTTTAACAAAAATGAATGATGCCAAATTTTATATTGTCTAACAATTCACTTTTAGATAATAACATCATAGGAATGGAAGAAAATGATTACTGTGAAGTTCAGGATAGTAATCATATATGAAGAGAGAAAGAAAGGGGAGCTATATTTGAGATTAAGCATTTGAAAATGTATTTGAGGCAAATGAACAATCTTATTTCAGTACAGCGTTCAAGATTATTATTTGTATAATAATTTACTAGGCTTTATATTTTGTATGGCTATCCTTTTTCTCTCTCTTAAATCTTTAAAGGTTTAAAACTGGCCCAAATAATGCTAATAGTTGGAAAGAATCATAATAAAAATAAAGGCCATAAACACATTACTTCAAGAAACAGTAAAAATGGTGAGAAAGGATAATGATTAGGACCTTATTTTCCATCCCATAAAGGAAGAATCATTAAGGAAATCATTTCACACTCTATCCAGAATGTAGTATTTCAATGGACTTCTTTAAGTGGGCCACTGTACACCAAGGATATCTATCCTGTAGCAATTGAATAACTGTCTAAAAATATTTATTTGAGTCAGGGCCTATAGTAATTTTTCAGAAACCATAAACAATGGGACCTTTATTTGAGAATGGCATTCAGGATCCTTGATGCAGGATTTCAACCATTTTAAAACTCAAGGGAGTTCCTGATGTCAGCTCTTAAAAACAATGTTTAATTTAATGTGTGTGTGTGTGTGTGTGTGTGTGTGTGTGTGTGTGTGTGTGTGTGTGTAATATACAGGGAACACTAATGCCGTTGTATATATGTGAGGTTAGAAGACAGATTGTCAGTCTTGGCTCTCTCTTTTCACCACTGGAGTCCTAAGGGTTGAACTTGGGCCATCCAGTTTGGCAGCAAGTGCCTTTCCCCATTGATCCATCTTGCTAGCCTATGACCATAGTTCTTTTAGCTCTCTGCTAAGCTCTTTGCTCAACCGTGACTTACCATATGCTTTTTCATGCTTTTCTAAGACGGGTTCCCCCCACCCCCCCTTTTTTTTTGGTTTTTCGAGACATGGTTTCTCTGTGTAGCTTTGACTGTCCTGGAACTCACTCTGTAGACCAGGCTGGCCTCGAACTCAAAAATCCGCCTACCTCTGCCTCCCAAGTGCTAGGATTAAAGGTGTGTGCCACCACCACCCAGCTCAGGCTCCCCTTTTAATTTTCTTCTTGCCTCTACTTACCTCTCCTTTGGTATATATTGCTTCATTTTTCCCTGCAGTCTGAGAAAGAACAGGACCTGCTGCCTCTCTTAAACCTAGCCCTTTGCCTCTGTGGCCATTTCCATATTCTGTTGCGCAGACCAGCTTTGCTTCATTGACACAGATGAATCCTAAGGTAATCCAGGAGTTTGGATGATTCTTTTGTGTGGCCATTGACACTGGAAATAGATATAAGGAAGATGTTAGTTTAAGAAAATGATGAGTTAAGGGGTTTGCAGCCCCCTAGGAGGAACAATATGAACTAACCAGTAACCCCAGAGCTTCCTGGGATGAAACCACCAATCAAAGAAAACAGATGGTGGGACTCATGGCTCTAGCTGCATATTTATCAGAGCATGACCTAGTTGGTCATCAATGGGAGGAGAGACCCTTGGTCTTGTGAAGGTACTATGCCCCAATATCGGGGAATGCCAGGGTCAGGAAGAAGGAGTGGGTGGATTGGGGGGAGGGGAAAGGGGGAGAGGGTAGGGGATTTTTTGAGGGGAAACTAGGAAAGGGGATAGCATTTGAAATGTAAATAAAGAAAATATCTAATAAAAACATATAGAAGAAAAAAGAAAAAGAAAATAGAAAATGATCCGTATCATTTTAGATGTGATCTACTTGGAAGAGTGGGGAAACTGCTCTAATGAAAGTCAATGGCCTGTGGCCTTTCTGTTATTAACCTACCACTTTTGGGGTAGATTTTTTGGGGTGTTTAAAATACTTACTGTTCACTTAGTGAATGGAAATTAATAAACTGGGTGATGAAAATGTGGATGAGTGATGTGTGAGACATGATCCTTGCCATCAAGCAACTAAAAGAATCTTTTAATATGAACAGAATTATACAACACAGCAGATATAAGTAAGATGGATGAGTGTCATGATCTGTACAAAGAAACAGAATGCAGGATGGTTAGTAAAAAGGGAACAAACACTTGGAAGTCTTTCATTTGGGAAGTTCTGGAGTACATATATAAAACTAGAGAAAGCCACAGTTTAATGAGCATTAGTACTGATAATTCAGTCTTGGAATTGCCTATCTTCTTACAGTCAATACAGCCACTGTTTAAATTCTACCAAAATTAATTCTCATGTAAATTTTTTAGGAATCTAACAATATGCATGAAATTTTGGTCCTAGCACCATCACTTAGAACTGAAAATTGGACATAGTACTACTGGAAGATCCAGCAATACCTCTTCTGGGCATATACTCAGAAGATGTTCCAACTTGTAATAAGGACACATGCTCCACTATGTTCATAGCAGCCTTATTTATAATAGCCAAAAGCTGGAAAGAACCCAGATGTCCCTCAACAGATGAATGGATACAGAAAATGTGGTACATTTACACAATGGAGTACTACTCAGCTATTAAAAACAATGAATTTATGAAATTCTTAGGCAAATGAATGGAGCTGGAAGATATCAACCTGAGTGAGGTAACCCAATCACAAAAGAACACACATGGTATGCACTCACTGATAAGTGGATATTATCTCAGAAACTTAGAATACTCAAGATATAATTTGCAAAACACATGAAACTCAAGAAGAAGGAAGACCAAAGTGTGGATACTTCATTCCTTCTTAGAATGGGGAACAAAATACCCATCGAAGGAGTTAAAGAGACAAAGTTCGGAGCTGAGATGGAAGGAAGGACCATTCAGAGATTGCCCCACTTGGGAATCCATCCCATAAACAACCAGCAAACCCAGACACTAGGCAGATGCCAACAAGAGCCTGTTGACAGGAGACTGATGATAATCTTGTGATGCTCTGCCAGTGCCTGGCAAGTACAGAAGTGGATGCTCATAGTCATCCATTGAACAGAGCACAAGGTCCCCAATGAAGGAGGCAGAGAATGTACCCAGGTAGCTCAAGGGGTCTAAAGACCCATAGGAAGAACATCAATATGAACTACCCAGTACCCCTAGAGCTCCTTGAAACTATACCACCAATCAAAGAAAACACATGGTGGAACTTGCGACTCTAGCTGCATATGTAGCAGAGGATGGCCTAGTCGGTCATCAATGGGAGGAGAGGCCCTTGGTCCTGTGAAGGCTCTATGTCCCAGTATAGGGGAATACCAGGACCAGGAATGGGAGTGGGTAGGTTGGGGAGCAGGGGGATGGGAGGGTATAGGGGATTTTCAGAGGTGAAACTAGGAAAGGGGACAACATTTGAAATGTAAATAAGGAAAATATCTAAAAAAACAACAACAACAACAAAGAAAAAGAACTGCTTGACTTGATGAAATGTTTGGTTTTCTTTCCTTCATCCTGGAATAGATAATATTTTTAAAGAACAACCAAAAATAGCATCAAAGGCACCGAAGATTTAGTAGCATTCATGGCAGGCACTGTTTGCCCTGAATGCAACTTCTATTGAGCATCTACAAAATGTAATTGACAGATTGTAATTAATACATTACACCCATTTGAAATTTCTCAGGAAAAAGAATTTAAATGTCTCTTATTATTTACTTAGTACTGAAAGGATGTGACAAATAAGGGACACTGGCAAGTCTTTCAGTCACCAAAAGGAGGATTGATCTTGGTCATCTTGACAGTAACAGAACAATGATAATTTGGGCAAATGACCTTTAATTGCAGATATAGATTTTAGGCAAGTGACATTTAGTCAGTCAGTAGGTAGCCATGGTGGAAAATATCCAAATAACAGATTTGCCTTACTCATGTGTGTTTTCTCCTGTGCCTAGCCACACTGTAAGGTCACAACAGTGTGTAACTGAAACAGGGTTAGGAGTATTCCTCCATATTCACTACTGAAATGAGACTACATTGTTTGGCTTTGAATTCTGATTTGTCACTTTCCTGGAGCCTTAGGAAAATTCATTCTGTTTTCAGGACCTTAGTCAGCTCATTGGAAAAAAATGATTTTTGAAATTCTTGTGTCTTCAGTTCCTGCATCTTATAGCAAGAAGTGTGGTTCATTATAATGACTCTATGGAAGTTTTTCTGATTCAGTTAACCTCATATTTGACAAAAAAAGGAGGGCAGAGGACCATACTTTCTCAGACTGACAATACATGGACATGGAGTAATATTTATACCTCTAAAAGCCTTTGTGAATTTTGTTGTCCTGTATTTGAATGGTGGTTATGTCTTTATTAAGAAAAAAAAAGCATGGCCTTCTGTAAACTCCTTATTACCACACATCTCAGCCACAAGATAGACTGGCATTTATTCAAGAGGCCATGGCATTAAGAGATTGCATCAATGGAGTGTTCTGTCCTTGGCATAAAGCTTGTTCTACGTGGTAATTAGAATAGAGGCTCCTAAATATTAGAACTGTTCAGTGTCAGCCTCAGGGGGCTACTAACTAATGTTAGGGATAGATCTAGGCAATACAGACTGTCTACTAAGCACAGAATGAAGACTGCAAATGTTACAACTTTAATAGGATCTTTAGCATCAAAACACATCATATGAACTTTGTCCTCAAAGCACACAGTGCCAAATGGTTTGCGATGTTGGTTTATGTGCCTTTCAGTCTTATCTAATTGGTGTTCAAACCTAACCTCTTTTCCCCTTTGCCTTTTAGATTCTTGCAGAGAGGAAAAGAGTACACTCTACCCTTGTCTCTAAACACAATTGCATATACCTGGTCACACGCAACATAGCTCTCTCATCCATCTCATGCAATGCATTCACATATTCTGGGTCTGAGAATGTAATTGTCTTAGATATGGAACAGTGTGGAAATGTGATTTCGACTAACTTCCTCATTTTGTAAATGTGAATGCTAAGGTTGAGAGAAAGGGTATCCACAGCACTGCCAGTACAACAATATGGCTGTCAGCACTAACACTAAATATGTGTCTCCCCAATATCAACTTGAGATCTCAACTATATTCAGCAACTGCTCAATTCAGAATATCTAGCTTTCAGTTTCTTTGTATATGAAACATTGTGTCGATCCCCCAGAAGTATTTCACATGGAAAGGAAATAGAATCTTGACCTTGTGGGAAGTAAGTTTATAAGTATGCAGATATTTTCATTATGATCAGATTGCTAAGCATTTTATAGAAACACCAAATTATTTTTAAATTGGGAATAGATGTGTCTGGAGCAAATTATCAGTTTTAGTATCTCTTCTGGCTTTCATGAAGAGGCTCCTGTGATGCTTTGAAAATGCTAAGATTATGTTAAAGCCTTAGCCTTGGCGTTGTTCCTTGTCTTTTTTAAAAACAGAAACCATAAAAGCATCCGAAATTCTCAACACATGCTATATTTTGCCTCTTATAACATGAAAAAGCAATGTTACTTGGGTTAAGAAGGCAGAAAATAGAAATATGTATATATCCCTGCTGATAATTATGTTTGTATATCTCATTTGGAGAAAATATTTACCAATATGGAGATTTTGAAAAAAATGTGTACATTTGTGAACCAGTATATTTGACTTATAGAAATATTTCTTAAAGGAGCATCTGTTTGTTTGTATACTGAGTGTGTAAATGCTGAACATAAGAAGTACCTTTTATATGACTAGGTAGGAAAAAGGAATGGGCAAGACAATGTCTCCTGCTAAAATCTTACTTTATACCATTCATGAGCCAAGTGTACGCTCATCTTTATCTTACTAGAGATTAAGCCTTGAAGTCAGGAACAAATAGCACATTAAAATACACATGCCATACTGTGATGCTAGCTCTATGGTAGAGCACATACTTAGAGTGCACATGGTTCTGGATTTCATTCCCAGCAGTGAAACAAAGATACATGGCAGAACATGCTCACAATCAAAGTCTAAAACCATACAAATTATTTGAGTTTGCTTAGAAAGGTGATAAAAAAGCAGAATAGGAATCAAGTAATTTTTCTCATATAGTAGACAGCAAACATCAAAATATGTTAAATTCACTTCTTTCTCTTTCACCAGCTTGATATTCTTCTGTTGTATGCCCCTTCTTAGCAACCTTTATCCACTTTCTTAAGTTGATATAATATACCCTTCTTCCTTCTCTGTCAATACCATCATAAAGTCTTTTTATATTCTTAGTCTAGTATATACAATAGAATTTTCTATGATTAAGATATTTGGTAAACTGCTCTGTCCAATCTAACAGCCATTAACCACATGTGGCTATTGATTAGAGAATAGTTGGTTCAACTGGGAAAATGTAATTTTGATTGCATTTACTTTTTGTGGTTTAATCAAGTTTATTTTTAGAATATAGAAATGAAAAAGTGTGTGTATTGATTTGGCTTATTATTTTTGGGGTGGTAGAGAGAACTGTATTGTGTTGATGAAATGAATATAAATGAATCCAGCCACTATGGTAGTTAGTATGGAGGGTCCTTCCCATGGAAAGCACCAATCTCTGCCACTATGATTGATACTCTGTTATGCTTGCAGATAGGAGTCTAGCATGGCTGTATTCTGAGAGGCTCCAACCAGCAGTTGACTGAAACAGATCCAGAGACCCACAGTCAATGCATGGATGGAGCTTGGAGACTCTTATGGAAGAGCTGGGGGTAAGGAATCCATAGGAAAACCAATAGAGTTAACTAACCTGGACCCTTGGGTCTCTCAGAGACTGANCCACCAACCAAAGAGCATACACAGGCTGGACCTAGGCTTCCCCACACATATGTAACAGATGAGCAGCTTGGTTTTCATGTGTGTCTCTGACAACTGGAGCAGGAGCTGTCCCAAAGGTTGTTGCCTGTCTGTGAAATCCAGTCCCCTAACTGGGCTGTCTTGCCTGGCCTCAGTGGAAAAAAAGTGCCTAGCCCCGAAGAGACTTGATGTGCTAGGGCTTGGGGGAGGGTGGGCAAACCAGGGGCTCCTCCATGCTTTCAGAAGAGAGATGGAGGGAGGAGGGGGAGGGAGACCAGGAAGGGGGACAGCAATTGGGATGTAAAGTGAATAAAGAAAAAATAATCCTGAGTCTCAGTGGTCAGATTATTGACAAATGAGACCTCATAAAATTGCAAAGCTTCTGTAAGGCAAAAGACACTGTTAACAAGACAAAAAGGCCACCAACAGATTGGGAAAGGATTTTTACCAATCCTAAATCTAATAGAGGACTAATATCCAATATATACAAAGAGCT
>NC_034613.1:50520513-50525513 GCF_900095145.1 Mus pahari | reverse complement strand
ACTTATTTATTTGAAATTTTATAAATGTATAGAATGCATTTTGATCATAGAAACTATTTCTCCTCAACTCTTTCCAAAGTTTTGCATACATATATGTCTGTGCACCTTATAAGTTAGACTACAGCTCTGGAACTCCTGAAACTGGAGTTACAGATGTTTATGAAACACCATGTGGGTGCTGGGGATTGAACTCTCATTCTTCAAAAGATTAACATGTGCTCTTAACTGCTGAGCCACCTTTCCAGCCCCCATGCCTACAATGACAAAATGAAACTCCTTGAAGCAATTGTTTCTGCCCATATAATCACAGGTGTGGGGGCATCTACTGGAACATAGGCAACACAGCAGTGCTATACCCCTAAAGAAAAGTGATTCTCCTTTAAACAGCCATCCACTGCACATAGGTCTACCACTGAGGGCCTCTGGATATTTAGACTATTGATGCTGGAATTTCTTAATTATTTTGATCTTCATGCAGGTTTTGTGAAGGTAACCACAGTTACTGTAAATTTATGTATGTAATGGTCATGCCATATACAGATGACAAAATTTCACATCAATTTTCCCAATCATCAGGCTTCTACATCCTTCATATAGCTTTTTAAATTTTTTATTAGATATTTTCTTCATTTACATTTCAAATGCTATCTATTTTCCTGATTTCCTCTTCAAAAGTCCCCTATACCCTCCCCCCACTCCGCTCCCCAACCCACCCACTACTGCTTCCTGGCTCTGGTATTCCCCTGTATTGGGGCATAGAAACTTTACAGGACTAAGGGCCTTTTCTCTCATTGATGGCCTACTAGGCCATCCTATGCAACATATGAACTAGAGACACAAGCTCTGGGGGGTACTGGTTAGTTCATATTATTGTTCCCCCTATAGGTTTGCAGACCCCTTCAGCTCCTTGGGTACTTTCTCTAGTTCCTTCATTGGGGGCTCTGTGTTGCATCCACTTCTGTATTTGCCACGACTGGCATAGCCTCTTAAGTGATAGCTATATCAGGGTCCTGTTAGCAAAATCTTGCTGGCATATGCAATAGTGTCTGGATTTGGTGGCTGTGTATTGGATGGATTCCCAGGTAGGGCAGTCTCTGAATGGTCCTTCCTTGGGTCTCAGCTCTGATCTTGTCTCTGAAACTACTTACATGGGTATTTTGTTCTCCAGTCTAAGAAGGAACAAAATATCTACACTTTGGTCTTCCTTCTTCGTGAATTTCATGTGTTTTGCTAACAGTTCCATAACCGGTAAAGAAATAGAAGCAGTCATTAAAAGTGTCCTTCCCCTACAAAAAAGGCCAGGACCAGATGGGTTTAGTGCAGAATTCTATCAGACCTTCAAAGAAGGCCTAACACCAATAGTCTTCAAACTATTCCACAGAATATAAACAGAAGGAACACTACCCAATTCATTTTATGAGACTACATTTATCCTCATGCCTACACCAGAGAAAGACCCAGCAAAGAAAGATTATTTCAGACTAATTTCCCTCATGAATATTGATGCCAAAATACTCAATAAAGTTCTCTCAAACCGATTCCAAGAACACACCAAAACAAACATCCATCATGATTATGTAAGCTTCATCCCAGGCATGCAGGGATGATTCAATATAAGGAAATCCATCAACTTAATCTACTATATAAACAAACTCAATGGAAAAAAAAAAACCCACGCAACCATCTCATTAGATGCTGAGAAAGCATTTGACAAATCTAATACCCATTCATAATCACAGTCTTGGAAAGATCAGGAATTCAAGGCCCATACCTAGACATAGTAAAAGGAATATACAGCAAACCAGTAGCCAACATCAAACTAAATGGAGAGAAACTTGAAGCAATCCCACTAAAATCAGGGACTAAACAAGGCTGTCCACTCTCTCCCTACTTGTTCAATGTAGTACTTGAAGTCTTAGCCAAAGCAATTAGACAACAAAAGGAGATCAAAGGGACACAAATTGGAAAAGAAGAAGTCAAAATATCACTATTTGCAGATGATATGATAGTATATTTCAGTGACCCAAAAAATTCCACCATAGAACTTTTAAACCTGATAAACAGCTTCAACGAAGTAGCTGGATATAAAATTAACTCAAACAAATTGGTAGCTTTTCTATTCTTAAAGAATAAACAGGTTGATGAAGAAATTGGGGAAATGACACCCTTCACAATAGTCACAAATGATATAAAATAACTTGGCGTGACTCTAATCAGAAAGTTAAAACTCTGTATGGCAAGAACTTCAAGTCTCTGAAGAAATAAATCAACGAAGATCTCAGAAGATCAAAAGGTCTCCCATGCTTATGCATTGTCAGGATAAATATAGTAAAAATGGCTATCTTTCCAAAAGGAATCTACAGATTCAATGCAATCCCCATCCAAATTCCAACTCAATTATTCATAGTTAGAAAGAGCAATTTGCAAATTCATTTGGAATTCCAAAACCCCAGAATAGTAACAACTATTCTCAACAATAAAAGAACTTATAGGGGAATCACCATCCCTGAACTCAAGTTGTACCACAGAGCAATAGTGATTAAAAAAAAAAAACTGAATAGTCTTGGTACAGAGGAAGGAAGGTAGATCAATGGAACAGATTTGAAGATCCAGAAATGAACCCATACATGTATCGCCATTTGATCTTTGACAAAGGAGGTAAAAGCATCCAGTGGAAAAAAGACAGCATTTTTCAACAAACGGTGCTGGTTCAACTGGAGGTCAGCATGTAGATGAATGAAAACTTATCTTCTTGTACAAAGTTCAAGTCCAAGTGAATCAAGTACTTCCACATAAAACAAGAGACACAGAATCTATTAGAAGAGAAAATGGGGAAGAACCTTGAGCACATGGGCACAGGGAAAAAAATTCCTGAACAGAACACCAATAGCTTATCATCTAAGATCAAGAATTGACAATGGGGAACTCATAAAATTGCAAAACTTCTGTAAGCAAAGGACACTGTCAATAGGACAAAATGGCAACCAACAGATTGGGAAAGGATCTTTACCAACCTTACATCCAATAGAGGGCTAACACCCAATATATACAAATAACTCAAGAATTTAGACTCCAGAGAACCAAATAACCCTATTAAAAATTGGGTACAGAGCTAAACAAAGAATTCCCAACTAAAGAATACCAAATGGCTAAGAAGCACCTAGAAAAATATTCACCATTCTTAGTCATCAGGCAAGTGCAAATCACAACAACTCTGAGATTCTACCTCACACCAGTCAGAATGGCTAAGATCAAAAAGTCAGGTGACAGCAGATGCTGGCAAGGATGTTGAGAAAGAGGAACACTCCTCCATTGTTGATGGGATTGAAAGCTGGTACAACCACTCTGGAAATCAGTTTGGCAGTTCCTTAGAAAACTGCACATAGTACTACCTAAGGACCCAGCTATACCTCTCCTGGGCATATACCCAGAAGGTGCTCCAAAATGTAATAAGGACACATGCTCCACTATCTTCATAGCAGTGTTATTTATAGTAATAGGCAGAAGCTGCAAAGAACCCAGATGTCATTCAACACAGAAATGGATACAGAAAATGTTGTACATTTACACAATGGAGTATTACTCAGCCATTAAAAACAACAATGAATTCACGAAATTCTTAGGTAATGGATGGAATTAGAAAACATCATTCTGAGTGAGGTGACCCAGTCACAAAAGATCACACATGGTATGCAGTCACTGAAAAGTGGCTATTAGCCCCAAAGCTTGGAATGTCTGAGATTCAATTCACAGACCACATGAAGCTCAGGAAAAAGGAAGACCACAGTGTGGATGCTTCAGTCCTTCTTAGAAGGGGAAACAAAATACTCAAGGGAAGAAATATGGAGAGAAAGTTTGGAGCAGAGACTGAAGAAAAGGCCATCCAGAGACTGCCTCTCCTGGGGATCCATCCCAATCCCAGACACTATTGTGTATGCCAAGAAGTGCTTGCTGACAGGAGCCTGGTAAAGGTGTCTCCTGAGAGACTCTGCCAGAGCCTGACAAATATAGAGGAGGATGTTTCCATCCTAGCATTGGACTGAGCACAGGATCCCCAATGGAATAGTTAAGAGAAAGGACTGAAGGAGCTGAATGGGTTGACAACCCATAGGAAGAACAACAATACCAACCAACCAGACCCCCTGAGCTCCCAGGGACTAACCCACCAACCAAAAAGTACACATAGAGAGACCCATGACTCTATCCACATATATAGCAAAGGATGGTCTTCTTGGACATCAATAGGAGGAGAAGGCCTTGGTCCTGTGAAGGCTTGATGCCCTTGTGTACGGGAATGCCAGGGTGGGGAAGTAGGAGTGGGTGGGTGGGTAAGTGGACACTCTCATAGAAGCAGGGGGAGAGGGGATGTGATAGGGTCTTTCTGGAGTGGAAACAGGATAATATTTGAGATGTAAATAAATAAAATATCCAATAAAATTTTTAAAAAAGCAAAATAAGCTTCTTTATGAAGATTGCAAGCAACAGAAATCCACGGATTTTAATATAAATATTTAGAAGATAGTTATCAAACTGATCATTTATTGAAACCACAGTACACCTTTGACCTACATAACCCTGTGTTTTTGATCAATCATGAATTCATTTCTGTGGAACAGGCCTGAAATTCAAGTACTTAAATGTGATTGATTCCCTCCATAATAGTCATACCATTATTACAAGAGTGGATATATCTTGAATGGCAGGTTAGTATTATAACACTCAGACATTAATCCCTTTTTTTTACCCAGTAGCCTGTGTGGATGTGAGGAAAGAGGAATTATTTTTTTTCACCACTGGTTGGAATGTAAAGTAATGAAGCCACTTTGAAAGTCTGTTTGGAGGTTACTTGAAATACTAGAAATAGAACATTCATATGACCCCGCTAGTCCACTCCTAGGCACACACTCAAAGGACATTATATTCCATACCACATACTTGTAAATCTATGTTTAGTAGTACTCCATTACACACACACACACACACACACACACACACACACA
>NC_034613.1:50518644-50520427 GCF_900095145.1 Mus pahari | reverse complement strand
TAGACGCATCATAGAAATCTAATGATATGGTTGAACAAGAAGAAGTCATGCATGCAAATAATGGAATTTTGTTCCACTTTGAAGAAAACTGATATCATAAAATTTGCGAGAAAATGGATGGAATTGAAAAATATTATACTGAGTGAGGTAATTCAGGCTCAGAAAGACAAATGCCACATGTTTTCCTATATAAGGATTATAGCTTTCAGTGTTTTGTTTTGTGTATTTAAATTGCAGTATATGTAGAAACCATGAACTCTGGAAATAAGCCATCACAGATGGTGTGTTATGAGCTAAGGGATAATAAATATAAGTTAAATGAAAGGAGAGAGGGAGTCTACTGCAGGTGGAACAGCTCAAGCATGGAGGAGGCTGGAGGCATAGGTAAAGAGCCAAAATGTTGTGTTGAAAAAAAAAAGGTTATACGGAAACCTATGGTCTCACTACTCAAGTGAAAAATAATATTAGAGGGGTTATTAAAACATATATAAAATAAAAGAACAGGGAATTACTGGGGTTTAAACTTTAATTAAGGATGAGGGCAGGGGATATGGGAAAAGAGGGGGTAATTAAAAGTTAACCATTGTTAAGAATATATGAAAGCCCACTAGTTGGTAAACTAATTTCAATGCTGCTCACAGAAGATATGAACTCTTAAACAAAAATCATACTACCAGGCATAGGGTACCTCCCTACAAGTTATTGATAAAGGAGGATGAAGAGGTCCCTCAAACAAGCTGCTACTACAGCTCTTGGTTACCTATCAGAACTAAGTGTTTAGAACCTATTGCCAAAGACACTGTACACTGGTTTCAGAACACAAGGAATCAGTCTCAAGCTGACCACAAATTTCCCTTCCAGCTAGACAGCTTTTATACTAATGAAATTTATTTTTAAAATTGTATTTATTTGTCAAAAAACATACATCAGATTACTTACATGGGGCTTGTGATCAACAAATTGGACAACATAGCTCTAAGTGAAATCTAGGTCGGTTTTAATTTTTTACCTTTGCATTGTTAGATTCAAGAGATATTGTGGCAAGGATGGTTTAGTGATGTCTTCTCAAGATTCACTTAGAAAACATTGACAGAGATGGGAGGATTACATATCCCTAAACATTTATTTTGTTTCAGTATGCATAGAAACAGACATAAATAAAAACAAATATGGTTAATTTATGGGTAGTGGGGTTATTTATTCTTACTTTCCCCTCATTTTCCAAGTGATCTGGAGTTGGGATTTATAACCTTTGTATTTAGAGAATGATATAGTAAATATAATTAAGTGTTTCCTCAGGTATGATTTTTCTAAAAAGGCAAAACAAGGAAGGCACCTTTTCCAAGGAATCTGTAAGCAGCTTCCAGAACAATCACTAACTTGGCAAATAGGGGAAAGCCCAATGGCAGCCCCTCTGGAGTATGGCCCAAGCATAGCATGTGTAGCTGCTCTCCCAGCTGCTTCCTCACATCAAATAGCTAACAACCCAGAGCCCCAAAGCCAAGTCATTTCCTGCTGTCATCATGGATGAAGCCTGTACACAGATGGAGAAGTAAATAAAAGGGAGCATTTGTGAGTTTCTATATTTGACCCAGTTACTATTTTTGCCAAATAAGGAGGAAACACTTAGAATTTCAAGCACGAGGAAATAGATCCTGATGTTGTGAGAAAAATCTTGCCGCTCTTTTTTAGCCCTTTCTAGATGTTTACTTCCTTCTTGGAAATCAGGGCAGAACTTGACACAATATATATATATATATATATATATATATATATATATATA
>NC_034613.1:50506013-50518616 GCF_900095145.1 Mus pahari | reverse complement strand
ATATATATATATATATATATATATATATATATATATATATATATATATATATATAGACACAGAGTTGTAACATTACAATGCAACCTGGAAAAGAAGGGCTGTTTGAGAGAATGAACAAACAAGTGTGTGTGTGTGTGTGTGTGTGTGTGTGTGTGTACTCGTGCGCGTTTAATTTGATCTATCTGAGGACTCGCTGGATAGGTACAAGGTGAAAACTTTATAGCTATCATTGCTGAGCTTTCAAATTTAGACTCTGAGGCAATTTAAGGAAGGAGGCTTCCAGTTAAAATGGTAACCACTTCTAGGAACAGTGGAGTGTTTCATGCAGTCTTAGTTCTGGCTCATCCAATACCAGATGAACTGAATGACCATGTGTTTAGCATTGTCTCACCCCTCCTCTCAGTTTCTTGCCACCATAATACAGCACCAGCAGATCTTTTGTACAGCACAATTTTCCTTTCTAGTGTATAATGTTAAGGGTTTAACCATTGATGCCTTCCAGGGTTTCTTATGTTTATTTCTTAGAGGCTTATAAAAAGCTGGGAAGTTTTATGGAACAAAGAAGGTATTCACACATTGTAAATGAGGGCTTGTTAAGGGAAAGTTGACATACACGGTCCTTCCAAGACCTTATTGCCAGCAAACAAGCAGATATTTTCCATTGTCTTGGATTGCTGAATGAGTCTTCGGAGACAAGTGCTTACTTCAACCCAGCCAAAGGGAGGTGGCTCCTAGGTCCTAGGCCTAGTTGTGTAACAACAAAGGGTAAATTATGTTTTGACTTTCAATTTTGTATTTATTTTCAATGTTTATTTTTAGTTAGCTCAAGTCGAGGAATATGTAAAAATCACTTCTTCTTGAAATAGCTTTTGTTCCCTGAAACTGGAAAACCTAAAATGTTTTCAAGTTGCTAATCATTATATTGATAGTTATACGATATTCTGTTTATTAAATACCCAGAGATGAAGTGAGCAGGAAATAGACCCTCTGGAGTCCTGAGACTTTTTAATGACTACACTCAACTTGATTATGTTGGACTTAATTATGTTGGCCTGTTAATCAACTTTCCATTACTACAATACATACTTAACATAACTAACTTATAAAACCTTAGGAGTTATTTTGGTTCATAGTTTCACAAGTTTTGGTCCATGTTTAATCGCTCTCATTTCTTGATTCTCTAATTTCTCATTTAGGCCTGAGGGAAGGAGCACATCACAGCAAGAGTGTATCACAAAGGAGAAGTTCACAGCCACAGGGCAGAAAAATCCGGGAACCCATCCCATCATCAGCCACCAAACCCAGATACTAATGCACATGCCAGCAAGATTCTGCTGAACGGACCCTGATATAGTGGCCTCTTGTGAGGCTATGCCAGTGCCTGGCAAACACAGAAGTGGATGCTCACAGNCAGCTATTGGATGGAACACAGGGCCCCCAATGGAGGAGCTAGAGAAAGTACCCAAGGTGTTGTAGGGGGCTACAACCCTGTAGGTGGAACAACAATATGAACTAACCAGTACCCCCTGAGCTCGAGTCTCTAGCTGCATATATAGCAGAAGATGGCCTAATCGGCCATCATTGGGAAGAGAGGCCCTTTGGTCTTGCAAACTTTATATGACCCAGCACAGGGGAAGGCCAGGGCCAAGTAGTGGGAGTGGGTGGGTAGGGGAGCAGGGGCGGAGTGGGGGTATAGGGAACTTTCAGGATAGCATTTGAAATGTAAATAAAGAAAATAATAATAAATAAATTAAAAGAAAAAAGAAAAATCAGCAGATAATGAGGATCAGGCCAGGGTCCCATAATCTCCTTCATGATATACCCTTAAGTCTTCTCATTAAATCCCACCTCTGAAGGTTTACCTGGCTTACGTCATGAGGATTAAAGCTTCTAAAATATTGGTCTATGGGTGATGCATTTCATAGTACAGCCTTCAACTTCATGGACCCAAACATTTATATCCATCTCAAAATGCAAAGGACATTCAATTCATACCCAAGAAGACCCATAGTCTTAACTCAAGCAATGCTAAAAACTCTAAGTCCAAATTATTTTCTGAGATATAAGGTTCATGAAATGTGAGCCACAATGAAATAGAAAGATATACAGAGTAAAGATATACAGAGTAAACATGATCATTTCAAAGAAAGGAAAGGGGAAATAATAGCAGGTCAGTGCAAAGCAAGACTATTACCAGGCAAGGAAGCATTAAATCCGAAATCTCCGTACACAGCATCTAGTATACAGTAGCAGGGTGTATACTTCTAAAGGATTACAGCTATTCTAGCCATACCCCATGTCTGGCTCTGATCAGTTTCAAGGAGTCAGTTAGCAAGCATTGTTCATTGTAGGTTTCCAGACCTTCTTGGGATCTCTAATGATATTTTGGCTTACTTCTCTCAGTTCCAGATATTACTCTGTTGGGAAATACTTACATGGCCTTGGATCCTGTAATATACTGTGTAGCCACTCAGGTTTTTGTTTGGAATATTAATTGGAATCTCTATACTTCATAAGTCCTGTATACTGCAGGTAAATCCCATGGGTAATGCTGAGGTCCACTGATACCAGGAACTGGTTCCTCAGCCCACTTGAACCATCGCTGCTGTAGATTCTGATTGTCTTGGAAAATGATCATAATTAAATGAATTCCTAGGCAATTTTTGGTACCCAGGGCCACCCTGGCTTTCTTCAGAAACTCAGATGCTCTGGGATTCCTTTAAAACAAATGTAGACTTCATTTCTCACTTCTGCCACAGTCGTTGTATATTCCTTAGAGGCCACCAAGGACAACACTGGCCTTGTGTGAAGGGCTCGAGTTATTTTAATAGGCCACTAATAATATTATTGTCTCTGGCCAACTACTACAGTGCTCCTTTTTTGACCATACTACAGATTTTTAAAATATTTCTACGCTGGACGTCTTTGTAGCTGTTTCTCACAATAAGTTTGGCTAGAAGCAGCTAGAGATGTATATGTTGTTTCCAGAACTGTTTTGCTACCTTGAAATGTCCTCTGCCAAGTAAATTAGTCAAATACTTTAACCTTGACCTCCCATAAAGTCTTAGGGACCGCCTTCATATTCTTTGCCACTGTGTAAGTCTAATAATACACTTCCCCATATAACCTTCAGTTACATTGGAACCCTCATTAGCATGGTCTTTCCACATTTTATCATCAGTCAGGTCTTCTTAGGCCCTATTAGAATAACACACTGAGCTCTGCTCATAACTTCCATAAAGCAGTTGCAAGACATCTCCACCTTGACATGTATATAGTATAATGTCAAAGATTCCATTTCTCAGTATCAACTTTATTTTTATTAATAAATAAAATTTATAAGTTTATTAGATTTCTATTAGTTTTATTAGGTGTGGGAAGTGGGTGTGGCCAAGCCTCATGATCCCTGTTTACCAAGAACCTGAGCCTGCACACTTGTAAAATCCTGTGCTGCTCGCCTGATGAGTCATTGGCCTATCACTGCAGGCCCTGCCTGCATGCACGGCTCATGTTCAGAGTGTGCTGAACACTGATTGGATCCAGGAGAGGGGGGAGGGATAAGAGGCAGAGAACTGATGAAAAACAAAAACAGGATGAGCCAGAGATAAAGATGAAAGTTGTTGGAGAAACCTTCCTTGGCGTTCGTGTTGTTTTTTTCCGATCTCTGCTGGTTGGATTGTGGGGTTGCAGCATCTGGTGGCCTGTATGGGGAAGAAAAGAAGAAAAGACCAAGGAAGAAGCAGAAAAGAAAGAAAAGCAGAAACCAGGCGGAAGGAACAGGATGCCAAAGAAAAGCAAAGACAAGCTGAATTAGAAGCTATTCGATTGGGCTGGTAAGATGGCTCAGCAGGTAAGAGCACCCGACTGCTCTTCCAAAGGTGCAGAGTTCAAATCCCAGCAACCACATGGTGGCTCACAACCATCCTTAACAAGATCTGACTCCCTCTTNAAAAAAAAAAAAAGAAGCTGTTCGCTTGGCTAAGGAGAAAGAAGAGGAAGAAGTTAGAAAAAGAATAGGAAGAAACTTTGGAACTTGTGCAAGAGCTGGAACGAGAAAAAGGAGCTACAGGGGAGTTCCATGATAAGGAAGAATTAATCTAGCGCTAGGAAGAGGCTCACCGGTAGAAGAACAAAGTTAAGCTCCCTATAGAGGGGCAAAGTTAGGCTCCTGGTGTAGGGGCGTAGTTACGCTCGCTCCCGGTGTAGGGACGGAGTTAGGAAAGTCTAGCCTCCAAAAAGGGCAGAAAACCTCAGATACAAAGCCATGGGATCCACAGCTTCAAAAGTGAAAGTAAAAACCGCATTAGTGCGGCTTCTCAAATGAAGCCGAGTTAAATTAAAAAATGAAACTCTAGACAAATTCTTGGAAACAATAATTAAAGAGGCACCCTAGTTTCTAGAAGAGGGCTATGTGAACCCCCAATATTGCGAATGACTAGGTCGAGACTAGCAGGCAGTTGATTCTACTACCCTATTACCGTCGGGCAAGCTAGCCATTTGGAATTTAGTCAAATTTTGCCTGACAGACAAGAGTGGAAAGTATACTGTTGAGATAAAAAAGGGGTAGGAGTGGTTTATGTGGAAGGAGATGCCCTATGAGTTCATCTGTTCCCTTCTCAATCTGCACAAGTGATAGAATTACATGCTCTCCTACAAGTGTTCCTAGAAATTGAAGAGGCCTTAAATTTGATTTCAGATAGCCAGTATGTGGTCCAAGCAGTTCAACAATTGGAAAATGTACGGTTAATTAAGGCAACACCCACTGTTTTTGACCTTTTGTCATCCTTACAAAAATGTATATTATTCATATTAGAGCCCATACTGGACTCCCTGGGCCGACAGAAGGCAATGGTATTGCAGATATGCACACACGTACAGTGTTCGGCTATTTGTCTGCCTCCCCTTTTCAGCTTGCCCAGGAGTTCCACACAAATTTTCATGTTAATGCAGAAACCCTGAGAAGAAAATTTAACATCACAGGAGAACAAGCTTGTGAAGTGGTATTGAAATGTGCCCATTGTGTTTCCCTGTTGCCTCAAAAGAGTATAGGGGTAAATCCCAGAGGACTTAAACCATTAGCAATCTGGCAGATGGACGTTACCCATATTTCTGAATTTGGATCTTTAAAGTATGTCTTGTATCAGTGGATACCTGCTCAGGTGTCATTTTTTGCCACTGTTCATTCAGGGAAAAAGGCACAACACGTTATTGCTCATTGCCTTCATGCCTTTGCTGCATGGGGTATGCCAAGACAAATTAAAACAGATAATGGACCTGCCTATACATCGCAAAAATTTTTACACTTTTGTCAAGCTTTGGGAATACATTTGGTTCATGGCCTGCCCTATAATCCCCAGGGCCAAGGCATTGTGGAAAGAGCAAATACAACTTTAAAATATGCTTGAATTAAACAAAAAGGGGGAACGGGAGTATAATTTAACTCCCCCAAAGATAAATTAAATCTTATTCTTTTTATTCTTAATTTTCTAAATTTGGATTTTGATGGCTGTTGTGCTGCGGATTGTCATTGCTCTCCACATGTTGCTAAATCTACGTCTGTCCTATGGAAGGACGTCCTTACTGAACAATGGAAAGGCCCTGATCAGGTTTTGGTATGGACACGGGGAGCAGTGTGCATCTTTCCACAGGATCAAGAAAACGCCCTTTGGCTGCCAGAACACTTGACATGATCGTGGAGAGAGAAATCTACCGATAAGTATGGTGATGGCTCAGGAGAGAGAGTTATGGGGGATAGTGAAGGCCCTTCCCNTACCGGTTCCCCTGAGTGTTGATGCTGNTGTTTATCCCAGATTCTGTGCAATGCCTTGTTTAATGTATCCTTGAAGGGGAGTCTGTGCTTTTCTGTGGAAAATAATTGTAAACTTACTTCTGTATGTATGGTACCTCCCTTTTTCTTTTTAGTTAATAATAGGACGAATTCTTTTGAATTAGAATGCTCCAATATCACATGCTTTTTGTCTCAATTATGGAATGATACTAGAACCCCCCCCCCAGTGGTGGTGACCAGAATACCCACAGCCATACCCTGTCCTCTGGAGGTGCAGGAGGGTCAGTTGTCAGTGCTCCTAAAGAATAGGAGAGATTTTGGAATTACAGCCACTATTGTTACAGCAGTGATTGGAGATGCTGTGGTGGATGGTATGTACACGCAGGCGGGCGCAGGCTGACCAACAACTGCTGACTCAAGCTATGGCGGCTATAAAGTCAGGTAGTTCACCCCATGTTTGGCTCAGTATGATGGATCATTAATCCATGATGGGTAAGACTCTCACATGTGCATACCAACCTAAGACAGGTTGGTGAAAATGAGTTCACCACACCAATGACGGGTAAGGATGTAACATGGTTGAGGGTAACCTAAGACAGATGTGATCCCAGAGCCAAGTTAATTAAACAAAAAGGGGGATATGTGGGAAGCAGGTGTGGCCAAGCCCCATGATCCCTGTTTACCAAGAACCTGAGCCTGCACACTTGTAAGATCCTGTGCTGTCTGCCTGATGTTTCATTGGTCTATCACTGTGCGCCCTGCCTGCATGCTCAGCTCATGTTCAGAGTATGCTGAACACTGATTGGATCCAGGAGAAGGGGGAGGGATAAGAGGCAGAGAACTGATGAAAAACAAAACCAGGATGAGCCAGAGATAAAGATGAAAGTTGTTGGAGAAACCTTCCTTGGTGTTCGTGTTGTTTTTTCCCATCTCTGCTGGTCGGAGCACGGGGTTGCAGCAATTAAATACCTGAGGCAAGAGACTTAGAAAGGTAATTGTATTTGGGGACCACAGTTTTACAGGCTCTAGTTCATGTTCAGGTAGTTCCATTTCATCTGGAATGTGATAGTTCTGTAAGGCAATAGTAAGGAGCATGTGGCCAAGTGAAACTCCTTAACTTATGAGCAGAAATTGAAGCAGAAAAAAAGGAAGACACTGGGGTCTCATAACTTATGATCTGAATATATTTCACTGGAAACCAATTCTTTTTTTTTAGTTATTTCTTTTATTAGATATTTTCTTTATTTACATTTTAAATGTTATCCCCTTTCCTGGTTTCCCCTATCAACACCTCTCCCTCCTCACCAACCTACCCGTTCTTGCTTCCCTATCCTGGCATTTCCCTACACTAGGGCATCTATCAAGACTTTACAAGACCAAGGGTCTTTCCTCCCACTGATGTCCAACAAGGCAATCCTCTGCTACATATGCATCTAGAGCCATGGGTCCCTCCATGTGTACTCTTTGGTTGGTGGTTTAGTCCCTGGGAGATCTGGGGGGTCTTGTTGGTTGATATTGTTGTTCCTCCTATGAGACTGCAAACTACTTCAGTTCCTTGGTGGATACTAACTCTTAAAATGGACTCCCTTTCCACATCACCTGCTTGGAAACTAAATTTTCCACATATAGGCCTTTAGGAGACAAAATTATTGCATAGAACATGAAATGGTTTCTACAAAACATCATTCTGAAGATGGAAAGTAGCTCTAAAGTAGTGGCTGTTCCTTATTTATTTTATATACAACATAGATACCAATGGACTTGGTAACATCTATTTTAGAGTAGGTTTTCTTACCTCTAATATAGAAGTGCCTCAAGGGTATTATTTATAGAAAATCCACACTAGAATAACCAGCTCTCTGTTGTCTAGGAACCAGCTCAAATTATGCCAAGGTCGTGGATGGAAACTCAAATGACCCATTTGGTTTTTGACAGATGCTAGAAGCTCCTCTAGTGTTTTCCACGTTGCAAATGCACTGTGCTCATACAAAGACTGGACCTTGGTGTCTAACCTATCTTTGGTTTTATGCGAGAATTTTATAGTAGGAAAGCAAGGACCTGAGGAATGTTCAGAGCTCTAGACTATAGTAGAAGAAGAAAACTAAAAAGGCAATAAATCCAGATACTATGGGTTTGACTTGTGGCTTTACTAATATCAGATGTCCCAGTCATATGACATTTATACTTTAAACCTTAGTTTTGTTATGTATTAATTGGGCATGATAACACATAGTTCACAGTATTGGTAAGAGTGGGAGAAAAGTCATTAAATACACTGAAGCATAGCATGGTGTTTAAGACATAGTGAGTGACCAGATGGATATATAGAGGTTGTATATGCAAAATGCCCTCACTGCCTCTTGACAGTGAAGTTTGTGATGTTGGAGGAGATGGAAGATTTTATGTTTCATTTGATTACATGATACTGATTTAAAATTCGTTAATGACATACCTTACTTTGGTAGTGTTTGTAAGCACCAAAAGGTACAAAAGATAAAGACAATCAATTGCTATGGTATGGTCCTAGTTAGTGTCCAAGTAGGCAATAAGATCAGAGGTCACCTAGATTGTCTGCAATGACCCTAAGAATAACAATGTTACCATCACACTATGAGGGCTCTTCAGGTTTCTTTACATATTTTCCAGGGCAGAATTGCATATTTGGGCTGTTTTGTTTTTCATGCATTCAAATTACAAAATTTTTCTTTGTATGTAGAGCCCAAATCTGTCTGCTTATGATGCCTTTCTGTTGGGACTGCTTAATTTCTTTCATAGAGTCATCCTCAGTAAGTTTATTGGATTCTACTGTATCTGATGCCTTATCACAATTTTTTAAGTATTTAAAAAAGAGATACATGTCATTTTGAAATTACATCTTTTTTGAGACTCCCCAAATGTTTCAGTATTCATAGTTTCTTCCTACTGTCACAGAAGGAACTTCTATAGAAGTTGACGTTGAAAGGACCTTTGAGGTGTAAGATATTTATTATTTATCAGTACTTGTAAGGGAATGGGGTTGAAAGTAAGGGTTGGAAAAGGAAGACATTGAACTGCGATTCAAGTTTTACATAAATCTTAGCTAATTAACTCTAAAGAAAGTATTGCCTGTGAACACTGCTCATTGGTAGGCTGAAATGGCCATCCATCACACCCAGCTTCTGTCTACAACCAGGTGTAGAGAAAGATGTCACATTGGGTGAGGCAGAAGTCTATAGCTGAGTCTTTCTGTTGACTGCTTCATCGAGGCACCACATACTTCATTGGAGACAGACTTTAGTGAAGACATCCATATGTGTACCTTTTTGTCTACTGTTTACTGTACCAGGTAGTTTTACACACATACTATGTAAGAAGCAAGGGAGTCACTGGCCCTTTGTTTCTTACAATATAGAAAAGGCAGGTGAGAGATGTTGAGTGGATGAATTTCAGCTCTGTTACAACAGCTTCCTTCAGAATCTCAATTGAAACCTTGCCCCTTTCCTCCTGTCTGTTATATAATCCCACTGCCGGTTACTTCCTCTGTGATCCTCATCTCTGAAAACTTGACATCTCTTCAGGTAACCAGTCCTTACTTGATTTATAGTCATACTTGGATAAAGGACTGCAAAGAGATGTTCCAATACATTACTTAAATTCCACACCATTGCTTAATGGTAGTTCTATTTTTGCCTCAAGTTGATTTTTTTTCCAGATGAAAATCTTCTTGCTCTTCATGAGAAATAAGAAGCTCTCAGTACCCAAGTTGCAGCTATCCTTTATAAGTCAATGACCTCTTTGTCTCTTGAGGTATGTTTTCCCACTTGGACAATCATGCCCTCTGAGTTAACAAAACCCAGTATTTCAGGGATAGGAAGTTCAAAGTACCTCAATAGGGTGGATGGATTGTATTGGCTGGTTTTGTGTCAACTTGACACAAGCTAGAGGTATCTGAGAGGAGGGATTCTCGATTGAGAAAAACGACTCCATATGCTTGGGCTGTAGGCAAACCTGTAGGGTATTTTCATGAATGGTGATTGATGTGGGAGTACCCAGTCCATTTTGAGTAATGTGATTCCTGGGCTGGTGGTCCTGGGTCTTTTAAAAATGAAGACTGAGAAAGTCAGTAAGCAGCAGTCCTTTATGGCCTCTGCTTTAGTCTCTGACTCCATGGTTCCTGCCTTGAGTTCCTTTCCTAATTTCCTTTAGTGATGGAGTGTACTGAGAGATGTAAGAAATAGACCATTTCTTCCCTAAGTTGCTTTCAGCCATGGTGTTTTAGCACAACTATAGAAACACTTCAGATTTCTGGATGATAATATCAATTAAACAACACAGTCCTGGAGTTTTCAAGTGTCTGCATTTTCCTTTTCCAACTGTACCATTATTTATGAATGGTTATAAGCATCTTTGGGAAAGGATTTAGGGAAATCTTTGTGATGCACAATTGATTTTTGCAGGCCTTCTTTCTGTGTTTCATTCTTTTTTATTCAATGAATTTAGGTCATAAAACTAACAGGTTTATGAATAGGTCCAGGAATTATACCACTTTTTATTGAGGTAACTTGCATTAGTCTCAAAGTAATTAGATGTTACCTTTTATTTGTACAAAACCATGTAGCATCCTTCTTCACTACCAGTCTCTTTTGCCTGTAAAGATTTTACTAACAATTTTACATTCTAGTAACCATCTTCCTAACATTCTTGTGGATCAGAACTTATTGACTGTCATGCTGACCTTGCTAGTCATTAAACTCTACAGTTTTGTTTCTATCGTTTTGACATTTTGACACCACTCAGCTAGATTTGGTGACTGATTCTCTAACATCAACGAGCATGCACAGTAGATAGACCTTTTAAGATTCTAGTGATTTTGCTACTTCTATTATCAGAGCCCTTCCCTTAGTATTGACACATAATGTGCCTCCAGATCCACCCCTTGGATCATAATCACATAATGATTTTTTTCCTACATTATAAAATAGATCTAACCTACAATGACTATTTTTTTCTGAGCCTTTAAGTATGTCATCCACCATCTACATTAGCATTTCCACTCATTCAGTATGGGTGATTATCTTTTCTACATTATCTGTAGTTCACACCATTTTATTTTATTTTATTCACACCTCATGGTGTAAATTCTTCCAACTTTAGATAACTCTTGTAAATCAATAGATTCTTCCACATTCATTTTGCCTTGCCTTTATAAGTCACCAATATAGCTCAGTTCTATGTGTTACTCTCTGGGCTCTTACTGGTAAATACTGGATCATTCCTATGACTGCTTTGCAGTAGAATTCCTTTCTTTCCTATCAGATTCAGTAATTTTTAAAAGTCAGGGTTATGCTTCATTGTACTCCGAGTGACAGGCCTTTGCTTTTCAGAAGAAGTGTTTATGAATAGAGAACTAATTCTTACCAGGTTGAAAGAACACTTCAATAAACTTGCAGGATTCAGAGGTATTTGAATATTATCATTAACTCTTTTTTTAAAAAAAAAATAATTTAAGTTAATTTTACGTGCATTGGTGTGAGGATGTCAGATCCCTTGGAATTGGAGTCACTGTTATATTTCTTTAGGATAACAGTAGCATTTGGTTCTATGCTAGATCCCTGACCTATCTAGTCTCAGGTTCTTGGCCACACAGAAAGCTTTAGGTGTGGGTTTCATCTCATGGAGTAGGCTTTAAATCAAAACAGATCCTTGTTGGTTATTCCTTCAAGCGTTGTGCCACTATGACAGCAGTGTATCTTATGAGGAAGTCACCATGGTAGGATCTAAGGTTTTGTAGCTGAGCTGGTGTTTACCTTTCTCTTTCGGTAGCATGCAGAATGATTTCCAGTACTATGAACACCAAGGCCTTACTGTTTGTGGAGAGCAAGCAATAGCCTTGGCAATGCCCTGGATTGTTTGGGGGTTCCCATGGGACCCTTTTCACTAATGACTTGATTAAATTTAACCAGAATTAAGCTTCATTTGGTGATAATAGATGCCCATTTGAGCTTTCTCTCCCCATTATTTGAAGATTTCATTTAGATCACTTTCACATATGTATATATTTTAGGAAGTATCCACTGTTTTATATTAATATACTACTCTTCAAATGGTCTTTCTGTCCCTCCATACATCTCCTCCCTTATATACCTCTTCCCTTTCATCCTCATTTGATTTTCCTGTTCCAGTCTCTATTCCTCATCCATTAAAAACTATCTCTTCTACTTCTCCCTCCTAGGGATATTCATCCTTCTCCTCAAGTCCCTTGCTCTACACCTAACTTCTGTAATTAGCTTGGTTGACTTAACTGTTAACATCCACATATAATCATATATTATATATTATATATATTATACATATATACACCATATTTGTCTTTCTGGGCTTCAGTTAACCTCACTCAAGATGATTTTTTTCTAGTTCTATCCATGTGCCTGTGAATTTCACAATCTTTTTGAACAGCTAAGTAAAATTTCATTGTGTAAATGTACCACATTTTTTCCCACTCATCTGTTTGCGGATATTTAAGTTCTTTTCCATGTCTGGCTTTTGTGAATAGAGCAGCTATGAACATGGTTGACCAAGTGACCATGTGGGAGTATGAGTCACCATTAGGGTATATGCCCAAGAGTGCTATAGCTGGATCAATTCCCATCTTCCTGAGGAAGCACCACACTGATTTCTACAGTGGTTGCAAATGTTTGCACTCCTACCAGCAATGAATATCTGTTTCTCTTACTCGACATCCTTGCCAGCATGAGTTGTCATTTGTTTTATTGATCTTGGCCACTCTGACTGGTGTAAGATGAAATCTCAGGGTTGTTTTGATTTGCATTTGCCTG
>NC_034613.1:50503754-50505965 GCF_900095145.1 Mus pahari | reverse complement strand
ATATATATATATATATATATATATATATAATTTATTACCCTTCTCTAATACATTACATCCTGACCACAGTGCCCCTTCTCTTCATTTTTTCCAGTCAGTCCCCTCCTGCCCTGCCTACTCTCTCTTCCAGATCCACTCCTTTTTCATTTCCCTTTAGAAAAAAGCAGGTATATCAACTGAACATGGGCGGCATAACAAGTTATAATAAGGCTAGGCAAAAACCGTCATAACAAGGCAACCCAGTACTCCATTTTTAAATTAGGTTATCTGCTTTCTTGATATTTTGCTTTTTGTGTGTTCTGTATATATTTTGAATATTAGCTCTCTATCAAATGTGTCATTGGTAATAATCTTCCCCATTCTGCACACAGTGTCCTTTGGTATACATAAGCTTTTTTGTTTCATGAGGTCCCATTTATTAATTGTTGATCTTAGTGCTTGTTCTATTAGGGTTCTGTTCAGAAAGTCTTTTCCTTTGCCAGTAAGTTCAAGACCTTTCCTCACTTTCTCTTCTATCAGATTCAGTGTTTTTGGCCTTATAGATTCATACTTATCACCCTGCAAACAAACAAACAAACAAACATACTCCAAAGGATCTATGTAGATTGTAGGGCCTTGGGCAACCCTGTGGAGAAATCAGGAACAAGGGTTTCTTTCCATAGTTGCCCCAACTGAGCTGAAATAGCCAGGATCTTTTACCCTCTCAATGAGTTTGCTCAATCACCACTTGATGGCAGCCTTGGGAAGAGCATTCTTTTGGAATTGTTCCCTATAATGGTGATCTCAGATCAGGTAGCTCTTTTCAGGTGAGGAACTTGAAAGAGGGTGACAGCCAGAGGATATGTGTCAACCATACTCTCCGAGTACATTCTGGAAGACTTTGTAAATAATGGTTATAGTTAGCAAACATCTAACAATCGAACGGTCCAAAGCAGAATTCAGTGTTGACTCCAAGACTCTAGCATAAAGTGCCCTGGGACGATCATCACTTTGAAAAGGATCTAGCACATGATCTACATTCTGAACATGGAATTTTCTTATTTAAAACTCATATTATGCAAATAATCAAAAATATTACAGTCTCTTTCCCTTATATATGAAATAATAATCATAAATATCTACTACACTTGCTTTTTCTAAGAATGAAATAAAATAATATAATCATGAACACTTGGCCATTGCTTCATACCCATTCCCAAGAACATCTGGCTCATGGATAGCATTCAGATATTGAAATGAATGAATGCATGAATAAATCAACAAATGTGGTATTCTATAAATGTTTGTTTTTAAAAAATAAAAATGCACTAGGTAGTTTTCATATATTAACATATGCAAGCTTTGAAATGTCCCTATGATTACTGTGGCTTTGTAACTTTCAAATGAGAAACTGGTAAGATCATATTGCCTATAATCAGATGAACTGGAAGGAGAGCGCAGAGTTTTGTTTTTCTCATTGTCACTTGCTTTTCCTGCTATCTGTGGAACCATACTGTGTATTGACCAGGTAGTAGATTTTCTGCCAGGCCAACCTCTTGAGAATAAGGCATTCTCATTTTCTATAGCTAAGAATGGTGACAATTTGATATTTATTAATAGTCTGTGTAAAAATAGATGTTCTGGGTCTAATACTCTATCCTCTCTCTCAACATTTTCCTTCATAGAGACATTTGTCAATGGAATATGTATCAGAGAGTTGAGAAAGAAGATTCATCCACTTATGAAGGTTTGATACCATCAGTAAGACAATGCTAAAATCAGTATCATACAACCTACTTTTAAATGGACACTTCCCTCTGCTGCTCTAAGTGTCCTCTCCCTACTTTTCCATCATCTTCTACTAATGTTTACTGGTATCTTGGATGAAATGTGCTGATGAACTTGAGCATGACTCTTTCAAATAAAATCATCTTAGATCTCTCAGTACAATCCATTCATGAAGCTCAAGTTCATTAAATGCCTTTTAAAGATACCCATTCATTTCAAGATACCTAAAGAGCCAGTTGGGTGCTCTTTGTTTTTTATTGCCCTTGTGTCCTTTTAAGAATAAACCTCCTGTTGTTGTTCCACCTACAGGGTTGCAGCCCCCTTCAGGTACTTGGGTACTTTCTCTAGTACCTGCATTGGGGACCCTGTGTTCCATCCAGTAGCTGGCTGTGATCATCCATTTCGGTGTTTACCAGGCACTGGCGTAGCCTCACAAGAGGCCAC
>NC_034613.1:50489136-50501636 GCF_900095145.1 Mus pahari | reverse complement strand
AATAAATCTTGAATATGATTATGTATATGAATATACTTATATATTCACAGATTGTTTTGTATATCTAATCCATAAGTGGACTGTAGTCCTAGCTACTAGACTCCTCTGCTCAGTTTATGTGGTCATTCTTGCTTTCTACCAAAGTGAAAGGAGCCCATGACACTCTCTTGCTCCAAATACTATATCCAAAATAAAATCTGTATTTCTTGCTGTGCCTAAGATGCTGTACTTGATCTGAGTTCTTTTGAATTTTAAGGCTTACCTTTGATTACTCAAAAGACAAAGAGAAAAGTTCAGCTACTATGTATGAAAACTAAAAGAGATTTGCAAGGAAATCTTAATAATGTTTGCAGTTCTCATTATGCCCATTAAGTAGATGTTAAACAAGACACATAAAGATTATGAAGGTCATGGATTTATGTCCATAATGCAGTCAGAATTACCAGAAAGATTCAGTCACCTTGATTTACTGGGCCGATCTCCCAATCCTCTGACTAACTGGTGCACAAGACTTGGGGACATTATTATTGGGGAAAGTGGAATAATGAAACTTCATAGAGAATAATGTCTACATCTTACAGCAGCATCTGATACAATTACAGAAGCTCAGTAAACAGTGCAGGTTCTTTTGAGTAATTGTAGCCAATAATAGGGGAGCTGGCAGCTATGGCTTCTGATGCAGATACTGGATATATGTGATTAATAAGACAGTAAAATTAATTAATAGACAGCAAAAGCCATTTATGACCTAAACATTGTTTAGACTCCAAGTAATGAGAACTATGAGTGCACTGAATATAAGTATAAATATTGTTCCACCAAACCAGTCTCATGTATTTCTGTGTATACATATGCTCATATATCTTATGCACATGCATATACATAAAACATGTATACATGCACATTTGCACATGAAAACATGTAGATTTATGGATATAAATATGTGATATGATAATGCACTAATTATAAAAATGCATGTGCTTACAATACATACATATATTTCCAGCTATGCAAACATATAAACACATGGAGACATATGCAAGAAATACATATATTCATGTATATAAATAGAGACATATGCATATGTGGTGAGCACTTCTGGAGTTAACTTTAACTTCTTGCTTGTGATTAGTCATGAATGAGTCTGCTGACATCTGTCTTTGCTTTAAATTAAGATGTGCATTATAACCTGACAAGTTCCTATGCTTATGCATATGTCTTTGAGAGACTGTCCTAGTCTGAAAGATATGGCCTTAGTCAAACATAGATATTGCATACCATAAACTTGTGCAAATGCTTAATATGCTTAACTAAAATAGAGAAAATGTAGGCAGTGCTAAGCATATAAACGAATTATTTTGCTTAATAAATTAGTATATAGCACTTATTCTATTAGGCATTATGATAGCTGATTTATAAGTATTAAATTATTCAGTTTTCTGCATAATATCAGGTCTGAGACTCTATCATTGTCCCCACTTTACATAGGCGGAAACCAAGGCACAGAAAGCATAAGCTTGCCCAAGGTCTCAGAAATAATCTGTGAAAGGACAGACATAAGCCTGGGCAATTTAAGAGTCCATGCTTTTCTCTCTACCAGATTGCCTCTCCTTAATGAATCAACTAGGGTTTCTTCCCTACACTTTCATGTATCCATCATACTCAAAAGATAAATTTCTTGCCACTCACAATACAATTAGGACAATGCTTTTGCTTCCAGAAGGACACAGCTTCACACCTCTGTACTCTTGTGAGTTAGGAAGTCAAATACTGCATGACTCCATTTTGAGGTTTGTGTGTGTGTGTGTGTGTGTGTGTGTGTGTGTGTGTGTGTGTGTCTGTCTGTCTGTCTGTCTGTCTGTCTGTCTTTCTGTCTGTGTCCATGGATGGAGGCAGTAAGCCCCACAGAACTGCATTCCTTGTGAGAACTAATAGGATCATAACACACAGTGGTATGATTGCAAATAGAAAGACTGTTCTGTTCAAACAAATCTGTTTCTCTCCTCATGCCAAGAGCTGAGTGGGTAAACTTGCATTCAAATTGGCCTTGGTGCATAGAACATCATTTCTTCTGTGACAAACCCTTGGCTGTGGACAGCTTTTGTTAGTCCACAGTCCCTCCTAGTCTGAAAGCTCTGTAGGCAAATGTGGCCATACTCAGTGAGTTGTCAGGGGCATAGCATGTCTATGGGTGAGAGGATGAGACAGAGGCAAATATCTCACCATCATAGATAATTTATTGTCTTCATTGAATGGTTCACTTTTCTATAACTACTTCCTTATGCCTTGCTTATAAGTGCCTGTGGCAATTCAACTCTTTTCCTCTACATTTTTGTCCTCCAGGTTAAACTCATCACCACATGAATTACATCCAGGATTGGAGCATTCCTTCTGCTATCTTTCTATCACATCATTAAACCCCAAGAAACATGCTGTTTCTGCATAATTATATAAATATAAACTCACAGGAGCCTAGGATACCAGAGCTTCTAGAATCTTAACATGATCTTTCTTTCATCATATACAAATAAGAAGATGGAAAGGCATAGCAGAGAATGAATGTTTGAAAGATGTGTGCTTGAATGTGAAGGTTAGTAAAACTACCATTGAGATTCAGCCTGTGTCCAAGTAAAGTTTGTGACAAGGAGCTTCATCTACCTGAGGTAAATGCTGGTGTGTGTGTGTGTGTGTGTGTGTGTGTGTGTGTGTGCATGTGTGTGTAGTAGACATTTAGGAAGTTAGAAGATTTATGTTCAAAGGTTCATGTAAATTAATGAGTGTTCTGGACTGGCAGGAAAACGATGCATAAACCTATTCTGGCTCTCCCATGTTCTTATAGGCTTCAGCTTTGTGGAAAACAAGGGTTAATTATCAGAACTACATTATTTTACTTTTTAAAATTAATTTATTTTTTACACTCCATATTCCATTCCTTGCCCCCCCCATCCACCTTCCGACTACTCCAAATCCCACACCTCCTCCCCACCCCCTGTCTCCACATGAATGCCCACATCCCCAACCCCACCTGACCTCTAAACTCCCTGGGGCCTCCAGTCTCTTGAGGGTTAGGTACATCATCTCTGAATGAACACAGACCCAGAAGTTCTCTACTGTATGTGTGTTGGGGGCCTCATGTCAGCTGGTGTATGCTGTCTGTTTGGTAGTCCAGTGTTTGAGAGACCTCAGGAGTTCAGATTAATTGAGACTGCTGGTCCTCCTACAGGATTGCCCTTCTCCTCAGCTTCTTTCAGCCTTCCCTAATTCAACAACAGGGGTCAGCTGCTTCTGTTCATTGGTTGGGTGCAAATATCTGCACCTGACTCTTTCAGCTGCTTATTGGGTCTTTCAGAGGGCAGTCATGACAGGCCCCTTTTTGTGAGCGCTCCCTCCATAGCCTCAGTAATAGTGTCAGGCCCTGGGACCTCCCCTTGAGCTGGTTCCCACTTTGGGACTGTCACTGGACCTTCTTTTCCTCAGGCTTCTCTCCATTTCCATCCCTGTAATTCTTTCAGACAGGAACAATTATGGGTCAGAGATGTGATTGTGGGATGGCAACCCCCATCCCTCACTTGATGCCCTGTTTTCCTGCTGGAGGTGGGCTCTATAAGTTCCCTTTCCATACTGTCTGGCATTTCATCTAAGGTTCCTCCCTTTTAGTCCTCATAGTCCCTTACCTCCCAGGTATCTGGTGCATTCTGGAGGCACCCCCAGCCTCCTATCTCAGTAGGTTGCCTGTTTCCTCTTTCTGCTGGTCCTCACCAGTCCTTTTCCCTCACCCAATACCAGATAAGGTCCCCACCCCACTCCCCCGCCCCATCCACTTTCCCTCCCAGGTCCCTCCCTCCCCACTTGTGCTTGCTTTCTTCTTCCTCCCAAGTGGGAGTGAGGCATCCTCACTTGGGCAATTCAGCTTGTTGACCTTTTTGAGTTCTGTGGACTTTGTCTTGTGTATTCTGTACTTTTTGGCTAATATCCACTTATTAGAACTATATTATTTGAATTTATTTCACTGTAATCATTGAGTGCTGAGATTTTTGCTTGCTTTCTCTCACCTTTGTTAGCAAATCCATCTATTCTGTTGCTGTGGTATTCCTTAAAAGATAGAATCACTCACTACCTTCAGAATTCCAACATAAACTGAAGACCAAAAGTTCTTCAGGAATCCCCCAGGTCGTCGGTGCCAGCTTGGAACTCCTAAGAAATCCAACCTGATGGGTTGAATAATAATTATCAGATTCTCAGCATTTCCAGTGTGAGGTAGCCTTTGTTGGATTACCTGGACCACATCATGTAAGTCAATCTAATAAACACCTTTTTGATATAGCCATTCATTCTATCAATTCTGTTCCTTTAGAGAACTCTGTATGACACACTAAATTATTTTAAAGATGAGTAAAATGAGATAAAGAGGTATATAACTTGCCTGGAGTCACCTAGCAAGTATGTGTAGAGCCAGTTTACATGTCCTAGCTTTGTTTGCCCGTACAGTTCATTTATCAAACACTGCAATGTTTTGTCCATGCTACCTGGCCACAGTATGACTCTCAGAAGATCTAAGAAGTTTAGTTGGACTTGCATCTTCAGAATTTTGATCGTTGCTTGCCTATTTTCTTTGGTAGACTTGGTCAGTAGCAACCAAGAACAATGCTTTGGCTGGCAATCAGAATGTTATGTAGACTCAGTGAAGTGGCAGGAGGTTTGGTTCTTACATCAACTGCAGCCTGCCTTTTCAAGCCTATTGTCCTGTAGTAACTCATAATTTCCCCTCAGGTCATCAGTTAGTAGGGAGTCTGATGAAATTGCCTTACAAATCCTCTGTACTGTAATGCCTTCATACAAAGGTACTGGAAATTTTATGCATTTGGTTTCTGAGGAACTGTTGCAATTCAAAAAAAGAGAAGCAGTTGATTTGCATTTTCATTTGATTCCAAAATGAGAGTAGGCAAATCTTGGACAGATGGCTGGCTCCTTAATGGCAAAACCTGTAGCATGCATGGGGCCTTTGAGGGACTGTGGGTAGGAGTGTAGAGGTGGAATAAACTTCAGTGGTGTGAAGCTTTGATTCTTATTCATACTATCTAGGATCCACTTCCTTTACTCTTTTACCAAGTAAAAGAAGAGAGGAGAAAAGATTTTATGTATCCTTACTATATGTATCTTATACTGGGCATTTTCCACTGGATATTTGTTTGGAGCTGTTGCAAGTGCTTTGTCTAACCATCATGTTGCTGAATTACTACAATGACCTTGAGAGTCGTAGGCATATTTTTATTGTCACGATTCTCATTACAGCCCCAGACCAACAATGCAACTTTCTCAGATCACACAATTAGGAAGCTGCAAATTTAGCAGTAGGAATCTGAGTACTATGGGTATAGCACATAACTCAGAAGAACATTTGACCTCAGAGAGAAGCTGGGTTGGTTGCCAAATTGTGAGCCTGTAGAATCTTCTTAGGACAGACTAGCTGTTCTTTAACCTGGTTACTACACTTGAAAGACTGGAGTATAGTATATGAACTTTATGCTATACGGGAAGTTGTCTGTTTATCTGCTGTTATTGCACTCTGTAACCTCAATACACATGCATCCCAAAGCCATCAAGGGCAAGAATGTTGAACATGCAGAAAAGAACTATTTTTGATTTGTGACTTTTCTCTTGCAAAATTTAAAATTGATCATTTTTGTAGTCAAACATTTCTTCTCTTGTTGATTCTTGGGTGGATCATGTAACCCATTTGTTTAAATGAAAGAAAGCAGACGCAGCACTTGACTTTTGCCATATTATTTAAAGGATGTGAACAGGCCTTCCTTAAGAGTCCCTGACTTCCATCTAAGATTCAGCTGTGGGTATTTCCCTCTGTCTCAGTCAGTTTCTGGGTAGATCCTCTCAGAGGACAGTTATGCTAGGCTCCCATGTGCAAGTATGACAGAATATCATGAATAGTGTCAGGGATTGGTGCTTTTCATGGGATGGGTCTCAAGTTTGGACAGTTACTGGTTGGCCATTCCTTCAGTATTTGCTCTTTCTTTGTCCCTACATTTCTTTTAGACAGGACAATTTTTAAATCAAAAGTTTTTTTTGTGTGTGTGTGGGTTGGTGTCTTTATCCCTCCACTGGGGTTCCTGTCTGGCTACAGGGTGGCTTTTTCAGGTTACATGAGGGTAGGAACTCTACAGGAAGACCAACAGAGTCAACTAACCTGGACCTTTGGGAGCTCCCAGAGATTGAGCTACCAACCAAAAACATATGTGGACTGGATCAAGGTCCCTGGCACATATGGGCAGCTCAGTCTCAATATGGGTCCCCTAACAACTAAAGCTGACCTGTAACCTGACTTTGGTATCTGTTCCCCAGCAGAGCTGCCTTGTCTGGCCTCAGTGGAAGAGGATTCATTCTTCAGTGATTTGATGTGCTAGGGTGGGGGGATAACTAGGGGGTCCCCACCTTCTCAGAGAAGAGAAGGGGAATGGTGGAGGGACTCTGTGACAGGGGAACCAAGACAGTGTAGCATTTGGGATGTAAATAAATAACAAATAAATTAAAAAGAATGCAAACAGGCTTATTTGCCAGTAGTATGTGTGTAGTATAATGAAATGCTTTCTGAGTCAGTTTCAAGGTAATGTTAATGTGTAAAATTATATGAACCTGTAGGCTAACCTCTAGGATTCTATATATTCATACCAAGTGATAGAATGATTTCAGTGCAACCCCAAGAATTTCATACTCTTCAAGCTGAAATTTCACTGCAAAGGAAAAGCAGGTGGCAAGGAAATTTTTGTTTCCCTACATTATAAAGAAAAGGTTCAGAAGTGGATTTAAATATTACAAATCTGTTATTTTTAGAAGCACCCAAACTCTTATTCATTCTTAGTTTAGAAGGCTGATCAAAATAAATTAAATAAATAAATTGCAGCGGTTTCTGCTTAAATTAGGTCTTTCTCGGTTTCCATGGCATCCAATCTGTTAGCACCAACATTCTAGCCAGGAGCTACAGTCAGCCTTTAGGATGGCAACATTTGCTTTAAGGTTTATAGGGCATAGCAGATCTCAATGAATTTCTTATGCTCAAGAAAAGCAAGAATTTGTGGAACCTCATCAGTAATGCTGATTTGATTTTTCGATTCAGTGTGTTGTCACAGCCTCTCCATGGCTTTGTAGCTAACTGGGGCTTGGTACAGACATTAATCTCTAGCTATGTATTCTAAAGCAGTCACTGCAGGTAACACTAATAGGCTGACCCTCAAAAAAATGTAGAAACCTGATGAAGCCATGCCAAGGTAAAAAATGTAAAAACAATTTGTACAATCCAGAAACCCCCAATTTGTACTTCTGGCAGCATCTGGACGACTCATGGGTCTTTTCAGGTGTAAGTGGGTCCATTCTAGACAAACAAGCAAACTATACCCTTGTAGGCTGTCTTAGTCAGGGTTTCTATTCCTGCACAAACATCATGACCAAGAAGCAGTTGGGGAGGAAAGGGTTTATTCGACTTACACTTCCACATTGCTGTTCATCACCAAGGAAGTCAGGACTGGAACTCAAGCAGGTCAGGAAGCAGGAGCTGATTCAGAAGCCATGGAGAGATGTTCCTTACAGGCTTGCTTCCCCTGGCTTGCTCAGCTTGCTTTCTTATAGAACCAAGACTACCAGCCCAGAGATGGCACCACCCACAAGGTGACCTCCCCCCTTGATCACTAATTGAGAAAATGCCTTACAGCTGGATCTCATGGAGTCATTTCCCCAACTGAAGCTACTTTCTCTGTGATAACTCCAGCCTGTGTCAAGTTGACACAAAACTAGCCAGTACATAGGTCTTACCTAGATTTCAAAGAAATTATAATTACATGGATATGAACATTCTGTTCATAGAGATTAACATACTACCATAAGTAAACAGCAAGATCCCATTGTTTGTGAAAGCAGATATTCTGGATTCAAGACACAGAAAAAACAAGCTGAAACTGAGCTGCAACCTTTCTTCTTTCTGGCTAGTGTTCACAGAACCAGAAGGTACCATGCAGGCTGCTGGGAAGAAGAGTCATCAATAATAACACCCATCTGTAGATACTTCGTACTACATCACTGAACTGCCCAACAAAATATAGCCAATGGCACAATAGTAGCAAGGGCACAGGCTCTGTGGAGTATTCTATTCTATTATTGTCATTTTGTCAAATGAACATGGAGTTAAGCTGCTATATACACATTTATGTTTATATGAAAAAACTAGTGTTGTCAGACTTCATAAAAGAGGCTTTTTGTGGTAGTAGGCAACAGCTTAAAGAAGAGTGGTCAAAATTCTGAGTGCTTATTGAATCCTCTACAGTAAACATGGCATCTATATCACTCCTTCCAAGGTTCAGGATATTACAGAAGAGGGAGCAGAAAGAATGTGAACCAGAGGGAGCAAAAAGTACCATGGGGTTCTGTCTCCTGAATATGATATGGTTATATTCATCATGGATGTACAGTATTTATGACTGCTTGCATGAGACCAGAAAAGAAAAAGGAAGGAAGGGTGGGTGTTAGGTTAGGAGGCAGACCAGTTGAAGAAAAGAAGGTGATTGCTGTGTGAAGAGGATGAGAAGGGGCATTCAGAAGGTTGCAGTTGGATGCTCGGGAGTTAAGGCTAGCCTGGGCTATATAGCAGGCGCCAAGCAAATGTGAGCTGCACAGTGATGCCCCGTTTAAACAAAACATAGTGTTCCATTTATGTATTCAAGCCCTACATTTTACTAAATGACTCCAGATTCTCAAAGTTTATTTATAGAAGTTTTTATGTTTTAAATCAGGTGGTATCTTTTTTTAAACTATGTCTTCAATTCCAGTTTTAAGTTTCCCATGCTTTAGGGGCTAGATAGATAATTCAGTAAGTAAGTTTCCTCCCATGCAAACATGATTACCTGGGGTTGGGTATCCTGAACTCATATTTTAAGAATCCAGGCATGAGTTTGTGCATCTATAACTCTCTCTCTCTCTCTCTCTCTCTCTCTCTCTCTCTCTCTCTCTCTCTCTCTCTCTCTCTCTCTCTCTCTCTCTCTCTCTCTCTCTCTCTCTCTCTCTCTCTCTGTGTATGTGTTTGCTGAAGACAAGTGATCACTGGATTTCATTAGTGAGTCACTAGATAATTAGCGAGTACTAGGTTCAGTAAGAGATTCCATCTCTAACTATATGGTGGAGAAAACTATCTGACATTCACCTTTGATCTCTATATAATAAACATGTGCACCACACACATGTGTACACACATTCTCTGTAACCTACTAACTCTCCACACCCCCAAACAAGTTTTCTGTGTTTTAACCAAGTTGTAATTGGAAATCTTCCAGGAGGTAAATTTAGATAGGTCTTTTTGCTCAGCGTCCTTATATTTGTTTGTTTGTTGTGTTTGTTTTGAAGACATGGCATTCTCTTATAGATAGATTTGTTCTGGCTGGCCTCAAACTGACTATGTAGACCTTGAATTCAGAGTAACCATTCTGCCTCTGCCTCCTATGTACTGGGATTATGGATAAGTACCAACATCCCTACCTTTAGCTCAGCTTCCTTGTCTTTAAGTGGAAAAGGCTGTGTAAGGATACAGCATCTTAATCTAAGCTTTGTGGGTGGGTTTTGTCTTAGGGTCTCTATTGCTGTGATAAAACACACCTTTAACCAAAAACAACTTGTAGAGGAAAGGATTATTTCAGTTGATCGTTCTCTGTCACAGTCAACAGTCCATCATTGAAGGAAGTCAGTGTAAGAACTCAAAGCAGACCAGTGGAAGGTGGAACTGATGCAGAGACCTTGGAAGAGTGCTGTCCACTGGCTTCATCTTCATGGTTGTTATTTTCTTCCTTACAATACCTAGGGCCACCAGGCCAGGGGCAGCATCCTCAGAGTGAACTGCACTCTCCAACACTAATCATCAATCAAGAAGATGTAACATAGAATTGCCCACAGGCCAGTATGGTAGGAATTTTTTTTTTGAGGTTCCCTCTTCCAAAATGATTCTAGTTTGTGTCAAGTTGACATAAATCTAGCCAGCACAGTCTTCAAAAAGATGAACATTTAATCCCTCGAAAGCTATGTAAAATTATGTGTATAAATATAAATGTGATTTCTTCTGAAAAAAAAGCGTATTGTTTTTATGAGATACTCAAATGTTCATGTAGCCACTAAAAATGAAAATATTAATTTCATTTGTATTTGAAATTTCCACGTAACTCCAAAGTTCCACAATGATTTGCTAGGAAGTATTATAATAGCTTTTCCTTGTTTGACAGGTAGAGAACTTAACGGGTATTCCAGTGATGGCTTTATTTTATTTCCAACTATTAAATGTAATTGAAAACTTAGCTATGGAATGTAGTAATTAATGTGCAATTTTAAGTTACTCACAGCAATAATAATACACACCAGCAACCAACAAGTCTGAATAATGTTGTGTCAGGTTAGAAATACTTCTTTAAGAACAATCTGTTGCCAGTGTTATTATTGTACTACTCATCCATTTATTATTCTTGCATAACCAGTTGTCCCATGATCTTTCAGAAAAGTTACACAAATAGAGAACAAACATGTGAGGGAGATAAAATGAGAATGGAACTGTCTATGATTGCAACTAGGTCAAATCTATTAATATGTGATATTTATGTCTCTGCATGGTTGAAACTGCAAATCCTTTTGCATAACATTTTTTCTCACTTTGATAGAAAATTCCTCTCTTAAATAGTTCAAAACCACCATTTTAATTTTTATCACCCTGAAAATTTCATTCTTAAGTAGAGCACAATGTTATCATGTTGAAATGGGATGACACCAGATTATATCACTTTGCCTGGTGTGATACTCTTCCCTTAGAGTTAATTTCACTATTGCATACCAGAAGTGTGTGTGTGTGTGTGTGTGTGTGTGTGTGTGAAGTTGGAGATTAGAGGACAGAGCTAATGAGGACAAGGTCACGGGTCCAGTCTCTGTATGGCCATTAACTTAGTTACATTCTTTGGCTAAAGACTTTCTCCTAATCCCAGCAAGAAGATTATTGAAGTCGAGGCAATAAACAAGAGAGAATGGAGCTGACTCAGTGTAAATCCATCAAGCCTTATGACTGGAGAGACAGCTCAAGAATATTTATCATAGAATCTCCTAATGTAATTTTTGGAAAGAACCCCAGGATTCTTCTCATTTTTTCTTCATCTGTTGGACTGTTATTTTGTCAGTGGACTAACAAGTCTTCTTTTGAATACTTCCTGAAATAGGGAACTCATTTTCTCTTAGTGCCACCATTGTTCTTTCTGGAATACCTCTATTAAAATTTGAATAGATGAACTAGAATTGATCACCAGTCGATAATGTGGTCCTAGTCTTTTCTTGTGAGAACCAGAGAATATGTAAACTCTTAACTGAAAATAGCAACTGGGAGTTAGAGAAATGCCTCAGTGGTTAAGATCATGTACTGTTTTGCAAAGGACCCAAGTTCGAGTCCCAGATCCTAGCACCCATGTTTGTTGGTTTACAACAGCACATGACTCCAGTTTCAAAGGGATCTGATATTTCTGTTCTCTGAAGGTACCTGCATTTCTGTGAACCTATGAACATACATAATTGAAAAACACAGACCTCTTTTTATGAAATAAAATAGCAACTGGGATAAAATAAAAGCCTATAGTTTTACCTCTACTTGCCAACTCTTAATAGGCTTGTGAGCAGAGAGAATCCTTACTTAGAGATCAAGGAAGCAACAATTTAATTAGAGGATGAAATTACTTTTTCTTTAAAGAATGTGGTGTATAGCATTTCAGAAAGTGATTTGAATCCTCTTCCAGTTCTGGAGATTTATTTCATGTATAACATATCAAGGAGAGAAAAACAAGATCACAAGAAGGTATCTATCAACCCATAGCCTGCAAAGAATAATAAAATGGGGCACAGCATATGGGTTGAACATGTAGTTATTGAGGATGCTCTTTGTTTTAGGTGTTAGAAAAACAATGAGCTAAATAAATAAGGCTAACTGGCAGATGTAAACATTAAACAACCACATAAGTAACATATAATTTCAAATCATCATTAATGATTCATATCTAAAGTATATATTATTGGAAAGGGATATTCAGTCTAAACCAGGGAAATAACATGCAGCAAGGCTCTTTAAGCCAAATAAACATTTTCCTCCCTGTATCCTTAGGATTTTTGTTTGTTTGTTTGTTTTGTTTTGTTTTGATTTGTTTTTTGCTGTGATGAAACAAAATGACCAAAAGCAACTTGGAGAAGAAAGGGTTTATTTTACCTATCTCTCCCTATCACAGTTCATCATTGAAGGCAGTCATGGCAGATACAGGGCCACAACCTGGAAGGAGAAGCTGATGAAGGCCATAGAGGAGTGCTGCTTACTGGCTTAATTTCCATGGTTTGCTCAGCCTACATTCTTTTTTATTTTATTTTATTTTATTTATTTACATTTCAAATGCTATCCTGAAAGTTCCCTATACCTCCCCGCCCCTGCTCCCCTACCC
>NC_034613.1:50478440-50487401 GCF_900095145.1 Mus pahari | reverse complement strand
TTTGATGTTGGCTACTGTTTTGCTGTAGATTGCTTTTATTATGTTTATGAGCCTACATTCTTATAGATTCCAGGACCAATGTCCTAGGGGTGGCACTACTCACAATTGATTGGTCCTCCCACATCAATCTCTAATTAAGAAAAGGTCATACAGGCTTGCCTGTAGCCAGATTTTATTGAGGCAGTTTCTCAGTGGAGGTTTCTCAGATGACTCTAGTTTGTATAAAGTTGACATAAAACTAGTTGCTTTTGATCATGATATTCACTAAGTCAACAGAAAGCAAAGTAGAACCAGCCCCGTAGGAAGAAAGTATGGGAGAAATGTAGGCTACCCAAAACCCCAAAGCACCATTATGTTTAACAATCAGAAGCAAAGGGTGCTATGATACAAGACAAAGTGTGTCATAGGACTCATTCATGGAAGATCAGAAGTCTGTTGTCAAACCCATTGTTGGGTCCAAAGAAACTCAGCATAAATGGCTAATTGTTGTGATTAAGCATACCAAAGTGTCTGCTGGTCTCCAGACTGACTCAGTACCTGTATCTCCTCTCAGCTCTTTTTACCAGATCCCCTACCCTAAATGTCTGCCCATGGACTTCCCTTCTCCCAGCTACTAATACCTATCGCTGCATTTTGTCCACCTGCTCTCTCGATTTGTTTGTCCCATCTCTCTTGGTCCTCTTTCTCTTGCTCCTCTCTCTGTGTCGCCTTTGCCCACACGTTTTTTTCTCTTCTCATTCTCACCTCCCTCCCTTCTTATAGTCTAGTTCATGTTTAATCTACCACTTCCTCTTCCTGCCCTTCCAGATGCCTCTGGCTGTAATCTCCCTCATATCTACAAGAAAAACCTCCTCAAAAGATATGTTGGAGAGGTCATGTTCTCCTTTCATTTACTCATGAAACTTTGTATTCTTCAGAGCCCACCTCCCCCTAAAAATCTTTGTTTTTAACTATTGCTTAAATTATGGTACTCCTTCAGTTCTCATAATGTTCCTACACCCACAAATGTCCTCCTTACCTATTAAACATCTCATACACAATGTTTTTCTAATCTTCTTGGAACTTAGGCTTCTAGCAAATGAGACTGAAAGGGTTTTAATGTATGTAAAGCAACTGCTAATTACAAAGAAAAGCATACATCTTTTCTATGTATGTTTGCTAACCCTTCATTGTGACATGTGAAACAATGCCACTTCCATTGTCTTATACAAGAAGCAATGTGGACTCAAACTTCCAGAGCAATTGGTCTAAGGTTGTATAGTGAAATGAATGAGCTTACACAGAATATCAAGAGATGATGATGCCAGAGAGCCTGCTCATTTTCACCATACAAGTTACTCCTTATCTTAGTAAGAGTTTCTGTTGCTGTGAGGAGACACCACGACCATGGCAACTCTTACAAATGAACCCACTTAGTAAACAGGGATCTAAACCAACCAAATCACAAGCTCTGGGTTCAGCAAATGACTTGGCCTCTCAGATAAAACAGAGTTCTTGAGAAAGATGCCCATCATCAATCTCTTCAGCTTTTTTGGCAGCATCCTCACCATACTCCTTTTATTTAAACCTGATCCTGTATGATCCACATTTTGACCACAAAGGACTGGACTGAAGCATCTCATATGCTGATATCACTGGGAAGTAGTCAAGATTGGAACCTCTGATAACATAATTTCACTGGGTGATGTGTGGGCCAGGAGATTCCTTCATGGAATAGCAGGAGTGAGCAACAGGTATGGTTAAATCTGGGACCTTCTTTCTCCAACCCTCAACCCAGTGTGTGTGTGTGTGTGTGTGTGTGTGTGTGTGTGTGTGTGTGTGTGTACACATTCATGGATGCTAATCTCATTGGGTGAAAGGGCAAGGCTGGAACCTCTTCCACTCTTCTCAAGGTGCAAGGGAATAGAGTTAGAAAAAATGATGGACCAGTATCCACAGGTGATAGTGCACTGGCCAGGCAGAATTCCCATGTGCACTGATCTCACTGGGTGATAGACAGAGCAACATGATTTAGTTGAAAGTGTTTTGTATGATTTTCGAATTTCTCCTTCTATGACCATGATAGGTTTAGGCGTTTTGAATAACTTTTGGTACATATTTCTCATGTACATCTTGAAATTATCACTTATTATTTATAGTTTATCTTTGTCTTTGTTTGACTGTTCCAGTTCCTCTACTGTGATTTTGCTCTCTGATAGGTTGCCATATCCTTGACCTTGGTGATCCTTCCACTGGTGAGGCTTTCCACAGAGATTCTGAATTGACTTATCTTCATTTCAAGTATTTCCATTTGTTTTTTCACCATTTATATATCTTTATTGAATTTCTTTTTTATATTCTGCATTGACATTTTATTTAATTCAGTCTGTTATATTCTTTTGGTATTTCTTCAAGAATTTGTATCTTATTCAGTTTCTTTGAGCATAATTGTAGTCATTCTTTTGTGTTCTTTGCCTGTAATTTCATTTAATTCACTTCCAAAGGAGACAGTGTGAGATTAATTATTATTGGAGCATTTATGACACCTTTTTTTTACATGTTACTTATGGTTTTTACAATGAGATTTGTACATCTGGAGATAGGTTGTTTATTGAATTTAATATATTTAAAAATTTTAGATTACAGAAATTCTTTCACAAAGAGGTTTAGCAATGTTCAAAGGGGACTATGATGTTGTAGGGTGACATGTTATTTCCCTCTGTTAGAGTGGTGACCTGGCCACCAGTCTTCTACTCTCCTGAAGTTAGAATACATTCTTCTAGAGCCATTGCTTTGACAAGGGACAAACATGAAAGTACAGTAATAAATAGTCAAATAAAATAAAATAAAATAAAAACCTGCCATCAGGGGCCAGCCATCTTAGGAAATAAAGGGTAATCCCAGTACTATGTGCATGAATACATAGGTTGCTATTGGTATGAATGGAAAAGAAAAAGAAAAAGGAAAGGCAAGAACTCAGGTTGTTTTTGCTGTTTAATATTGAGTTATTTGAGAAAGCGGGGGCAAGGAAATGTATAAAGAGGGACCTGTAAGAGCAGAGGGTTCAGTGAGGCCATTTTGGCTGAAGGTGGACCAAAAGGAGAGACACAGAATCAAGTAATGTAGTGCATTCTCAGTGTCACTAAGTATCCCAAGTTAGTAAACTGAGAAAATGTTGATGGGCATGGCTGGTAGTACATTAATACAGAAAGAAAAGCACCCATCACAAAGAATTGTAAAAGGATGGCAAGATACCCAACATAAAAGTTTGTTTATTTATACATTCAAAAATACCCATTGATCATTAACAGCTATGCAAGGCATGGGTTGAGATCAGAAGGCTTCAGTGCAAGCAATGAGCTAACACAGATGTTATAATTTGATTGCTATTATTAATGTTTCTATTAAATGGAGCAATAGGATCAATGGTGATGTTTTCAGTGTACAGAGAAGATGTATCTTAGGTAGTTCGATCTATGTGATTAGAAGAAAAGTTTTCTGCATTTGTTGTCCTAGTTTGCTTTTCTACTGCTGTGAAAAAACACTATGCCAGAAATAAATCATGGGGAAAGGCTTTATTTCATCATACAGTTCACATTCTACTGTGAAGGGAAATTAAGCAAGGAACTCAAACAGGGCAGGACTCTGAAGGTAGAAGTTGAAACAGAGGTCATGAAGAGATGTTGCCTCCCGGCTTTCTCAGTTTGATTTTCTTCTACAGCTCAGGACCACTTGCAGAAAGGTAGCACTTTTCACATCAACCATTTATCAGGAAATACCCCACAGCCTACAGGCCAGTCTTAGGGAAATGTTTTTTTTTTTTTTTTTTTTTTCAGTTGAAGATCTTTCTTCCCAAATGACCTGAGCTTGTGTTGCGTTAACAAAATAACTAAGAGGTGTGTTTGTTGCAGGTATGGGAAGATTAGTATCCTGGTTCTTCAGAATGGACCAGTCAAGAAATAGTAATGAGAAAAGTAAGAAGAGGTGTACTTTAAGAGAGTTACAGAAGTCAGGTCATGAGAGTCCCTCAAGTTACATTTAGGAATTAGGATTTTATTTTATTTTAGTGTATTTTAGAGCAGGAATATGATCTGGCCACTTCTTGAAGAAAGGAAATGTGGCAGATCAACAATGATATTGTAAACAGTAATAGGCTTTTATGAATTACATCAATATTTTTAGTTCTTCAAATTTTCTGCCCACAAAGCACCATTTGACCTATAGAAACTGTTTAATGTGTCAATTAGAAAAAAAGGCAACTACTCTGCCTTAGATAGGACCATCAGCGAACTGATCTCTATTCATCTTGGCTGCTCATATTCTCACTGTCTCCCTCAGTACAACAGTTCTAGTAAGATGAAGCAATTCTCGCTATTAGAGGTAGCTGAATTAATTAGGAGTGCAGCAGAAAACTCTACATTCCTGAGAATAGGAGACAGAGTTGGTCTTGGTGACAAATGAGTAGAGGAAGGAAAACATCACAGACTGACTTGGTAATCTTTGTTGGTAAGCAATATTCTGGTAGATACATCTCAAGTTAGATAGGAAAATCTGAAGTACAAGATGACTATGGTAGGTCTTGATAAATATCTACATATTTCTGGAGGCCAAGGTTGTGCATTGCTGCAGGTATGCTAAGAAGAGACAAAAAAAGGCCTTAGCTGCCTATAGAACTCTTGCACATAGCATGGGGAACATGATGAGGACAAGTAGAAAGTTAAAGCTGGAACCCAGCAGCAGATGGAAACAGATATAGAGACCTACAGCCAAACATTAGATGGAGCTTGAGGAGTCTTGTGGAAGAGTTTGGGGAATAATTTAGGAACTTGAAGAGGATAGGGACTCCACAAGAAGAACAGAGAGTCAATTAACTTGACCCTTGGGGGTTCCCAGAGACTGAACCACCAACCAAAGAGCTAGAGCTAGGTCTCCTCACACATATGTAACAGATGTGCAGCTTGGTCTTCATTTGGGTCCCCCAACAACTGGGATGTGGGAGCTGTCCCTGAATCTGTTGTCTGTCTGTGGATCCTGTTCCCCTAACTGGGCCTCTTTGTCTGGCCTCACTGAGAAAAGATGTGGCTAGTCCTTCAGTGACTTGATGTGACAGCATGGGTTGGTACCCAGGGTCCTCTCCATTCTCAGAGTAGAAGGGGAGAGGGATGAAGAAGCGGGACTCGGAGAAGGGCTGCTGCAATAGGGATGTAAAGTGAATAAATAAATAAATAGATAAATAAATAGAAAAAAGAAACCAAGTGTGTGGAAATATTCTAAAACTACACTGTCTTTATGTTTACACAAGTCCATACCTTTACTAAAATCATTTTTCATGCTATCATGGGTGAATTATTTATTAGTTCTATTGTATTTCAATAAAGATAGTAAAATAAATATTTTATGGATTGCCAAAGGCCCAGTCTTCAAGACCAGTCTTCATCTTTGTTCACATGAACAAAACACTATCCTCCCTTACTGAGTGACATCAAAAAGGGCAAGAAGAACTGAAAAAAGAAGCTGTTCAAAAGTAAGCAGCTTGATATTGGACATCTCTTATTCTCCTAGTTAAGATAGACTTTACTCCTACTAAGAGCAATTTAAAACATCTCTAGAGGGATCTCTATATGAATTCCTCTTACTATAACACTTTGCATTCTAACAATGACATTTCCAAGTTCCATCAGTGTTATAAATAATTAAAAGGAGGACATGGCATCAGCTAAAAGATGCCAGCCAGAGTAACAACATTAAGTCTCTGAAAACAAACTGCTTTGCAACTAGAGTCCACAAAATGGCACATCTATATCACATCTCTATTCTGAAGGCTCAGGAATCTATGTGGATAAGAAACAGAATATATTAAGAGCCAGAGATAGGATGACTTCAAGGAATCTGTTTTCCAGACACAAAAGTGCAGATGGGCTCATAGCAATTGTGACATAAGACCTGTGCAAGCTAAAGCCAGACAAAAATCTTAGCATGGAAGAGGGGAGGTAGAAACTAAGTATCACAACTATCCAAGAGGCTATTAACAATTTTTTGCTGCTGGTGAGTCATTTTGTTTAATGTGACACATTGAATATCATTAACCAGTCTCCAAGTGTAGTTGGCCAAACCAAAGCAGACACGATGGAGTGTTTTGTTTATTTTAAAGAAACAGCAAGTGTATGAATTTGCTCAGGTAGGGATGTGTAGGGAGATTGGCTGAGTTTGGAGAGGAGGTTAAATATGATCAAAGATGTTGAATAAATTTCTCAAAGAAAAAATAAGGCTATTGATAAAAAATTAGGTCAAGACCTACATGCTAGACTAAAAGAGTGTGAAAGCTTGTTGGAAAAAATACAACCTTTACAGTGTCCTAACATAGGGACACAATGTCCAAGATAAATTTAAAAGACATCATAACAAGAAAATTATAACTTGAATGAAGAAAAAAATCAATTCATGCTGACACTGAAATAAATCTGATGTTTAAATTATCTGACAAGGATTTAAAAGCATTTATCACAAGGATGCTTCTGCAATCAATTATATATTCTCTTGAAATAATCGTAAAAAATAGAAAACAGGAAAACAAGACACAAACAGAACTAAATGAAAATTATACAACTGAAAAATATAACAATGGAAATAAATGACTTGCTGAATGAGCTTAATAGGAGAGTAGAGATGACAGGGGACATAAATTTGAGGACAGAATAATAAAAGCTTACCCAGTTTGAACAACAGTCTGAAAATAAGCTGAAGAGAAATAGAGCATAAGTGACCTATAGAATAATTACAAAATATTTCACCATTTGTATAACCAGCTTTCAGAAGGATAGAACTTTGAGTATAGGAGGCTGACTGAAACAATATTTGGAGTATAAAGCTTTTAGGCCCAAGAATCAGAGCCCAAGACAAATGGCATCATAAAACGCATTACAATTTTGTAAAACTGAAGATGAAGAAGAAAAATTTAAAAGCAGCCTGAAAAATATGACACTACCACATATTCATAAAATCAATTTGAAATTTTCATTGAGAAACAAAGGGAAAATGTACATTAGAAAGTAACAGATTGTCTATCATTGAGCCAAACTGTCACCTAAAATTTGTATATCTATTAAAAACTAAGAAAAACAAAATCTTTCTTTTTTAATTTTTAAATTTTTATGTATATAAGCAGTTTCCCTGTCCAAGTGTGCCATGTGTGTGCTGAGCCCTAGGAGGACAGAGAGGAGTTTCAGATGTTCTAGGACTGGAGTTACAAATGGGTGTGTGTGTTTATGTGGATGTGATACCTTCTGGGAGAGAAATTGGTGATCTGAACAACTGAGCCATCTTGCTAGACACCAAAGCTTTCTTTTGTTATAAAAATGTTTAAAAGAATTTATCACTAACAGACTTACCATCACATGCAGGTTCAGAGTTCTTTAAATTAAAGAAAAGGATAAAAGAGTGACTGGCCATTTTTCATGAATTTTATAAAGCAGATATTAAAAAATACAAAATTTATAGAATCATCTAATGCTTGACAATGATATTTAAAAGTTAGTAATATGGTAAAAATGTTGATAAGAGGAATAATATGTTCTCTTTTAAAATTATACTACAAATATTCCATAATTAAAATAGTATGATTGTGACATAAAAACAGAAATAGAGTTCAATGGACTCTGATATATATCTCAAGTTGTATAGTCAACATTGAGGTACAGGCAATAAAAAATTTTCATCAATTTCACCAAAAGGACATGATGACCTAAGGAGAGTGTTTTCAGAAAATTGGATTTCAATATATAGGAGAGTAAAACTAGAAGAGGAAATTCTGTTATTATACTAAAAGTTGAGTTTCTAAACAAAAAATAAATCAAATAAAATTGGGAGTAAAGACTGGTGGAGAGTATGGGAGAGAAGTTGAGAGAACAGTAGTGGATTTTATTTTAAAATAAAAACCACTTTGTTCATATGTGAAATTCATACACAAGAAAATAAGATTGCATGAAACTAAAAAGATTACTTCTCCATAGAAAAGGAATGACTCAAAATGAAAATGCAGTGGACACACAGGCAAGCAATTTATTTTTTTAATGGACAAAGAACATGGATAGACATTTCTCCAAAGACAGGAAAATAGCAGAAAGCTTGTGAAAAATGATAGCCTGTTTGAAATTTTCATAGGGACAATTAGAGACTTGCAGGCACTTGTAAGAAATAATACAGGGAGATCTTTTTCATTTTGTGAAGTTTAACAAGTTGGTAACATTTGTAATCTGTTCTAAAAATCTGTACAAAAGATGAGGAAATTGGACTTTACAGTAATGAAGTTCTTTTCTATTTAATGGGGGAAAGTTGTTTGTCTAGTGTGGTCCTGGTTATGATTTGATAGGCTGCATGTGTAATAAATTGTATCTTGGCATGGAAATTTGCTAGGAGATATAAGGAAATATTGAAGTGATGACATTTGGGGAGTCAAGGGTGGGGCAGGTACTTTAAAAATATGCTCTATCCTAACACCTTTTAAAAAAATCACGAGACATCCTTCCCTGCCAGAGGAGAGGTGTCCACCTGGGAGGGCTCTCACTGCCTGAGCTGGTAAGGGAACCATCTTTGTTCTGGGTTGCCAAGGCTCCATTCCGCACCAGTAAGAGGGTGGATTGCAGAAGCAACACAGCTTCTGGGACAGACCCCATTTCTGGCTCCAGACATCTGGAGACCTTCCCTCTAGAGGAGAGGTGTCCTCCTGGAGGGCTCTCACAGCCTGAGCCGGTAAGGGAGTCATCTTTGCTCTGGGTCACCAAGACCTAGTCAGCACAGGTGAGAGGGCAGACTGCAGAAGCCACACAGCTTTTGGGACAGACAGAAGCAACACAGCTTCTGGGACAGACCCTGTTTCAGTCTCCAGACATCCGGGAACCTTCCCTACCAGAGGAAAGGTGGCCACCCCAAAAGGCTCTGTACACCAGAGCAGGTGAGAGAGCCATATTGTATCCAGGGTCCATC
>NC_034613.1:50398883-50475360 GCF_900095145.1 Mus pahari | reverse complement strand
ACACAGGCTGGAGTTATCACAGAGAAAGGAGCTTCAGGTAAGGAAATGCCTCCATGAGATCCAGCTGTAAGGCATTTTCTCAATTAGTGATCAAGAGGGGATGGCTCCTTATGGGTGGTACCATCCCTGGGCTCTAGTCTTGGGTTCTATAAGAAAGCAAGCTGAGCAAGCTAGGGGAAGCAAGCCAGTAAGAAATATCCCTCCGTGGCCTCTGCATCAGCTCCTGCTTCCTGACCTGCTTGAGTTCCATCCTGACTTCCTTGGTGATGAACAGCAATGTGAAAGTGTAAGCTGAATAGACCTTTTCCTTCCCAACTTGCTTCTTGGTTATGATGTTTGTGCAGGAATAGAAACTCTGAATAAGACAAATTGGTACCAGCATAATGGGGTATTCCTGTGATAACCTGACCATATTTGGGGGAGGATTGTGGAAGAAATTTGGAACTTTGGGCTAGAAGATCCATTTGGTTTCAAGAGCTCTGTGGGATGTTGTGTAGGAGCTTAGAAGATAGTGTTGAGAACAGTGCAGAAGATGGAGGCCTGGCTTGTGAAATTTCAGAGGGAAGATCAAAGACTTGTCAGGACCATGTTTTGATTGTGAAGATTCTGTGGTTTTGGTTAGCTGGGGCTGGAGAATCTGCTGTGATTAACAAGATACCAGAACTACTAAAGCAAACGTTTGTGTTACTGGCACTATTGATGCTGGTTAGCTGGAGTTAAGAATTTAGTAGTGATTAAGAAGAGACCAGCATCATTGAGGTGAAGTCTACTGGGATGTGTTTTCTGGGAGCACAGAGGCTGTGTTCCAGAGATAGGCTAGGTCGTACCTTGTGCTGTGGCTGGACTTGGTAATAAGAGTCACGTCGGTGGTACTGGTTTTGAAGGGATGAAGGGGTCATGAAGAGCAGCTGAGGCTTGGCACCATGAGAGGACATGGAAGACATTGGTAAAGGTACAGCCTCAGTTGCAATTGATGGCTCAGAACTGAAGGGGTCATGCAAAGGAGTTGAGGCCTGGCACCATGAAGAGAGCCTATGAGAGGCTATTGGTGAAACCTAGTTAAAGTGGAAGACAGTAGTGTTTTGGAGATGACAGTACCATGAGATGACCACCAAGAACAGCAGCAGCAGTGGAGTACAGGCATCTGGAGCTTAGAAGACAAGGTGTGTGCTACAAAGGCTGGAGAAGTGACCCAAGCCCCTGGAGGAGCCCAGAAGATCCTGAGTTGGATCTCAGACATTGGATGGTTGGAGACTGATTTTGCTTTTGATTGTGACTGTGCCTGATATTTTTCCCTCTAGATGGAAGAAGGTATTTTAGTGGAGCCCACAGTTAAGAGACTTAAATTTTTAAAAGACTTTTACTTTTAAAAGATTGGATATTTTAAAGTGATTGTACTTTTAATATGTAAAAACTGTGGGACTTTTAAAGTTATTTAGATCTTGGGAATGAATAAAAGAGTAAGGGTTGAGGCTTAATAGTAATGTGCTTGCGTGTCAAGTTGACAAGGGTTCAATTGCATTGGCTAGTATTGTGTCAACTTGACACAGGTTGGAGTTATCACAGAGAAAGGAGTTTCAGGTGTGGAAATGCCTCCATGAGATTCAACTGTAGGGCATTTTCTCAATTAGTGATCAAGCAGGAAGGGCCCCTTGTGGGTGGTACCATCCCTGGGCTGGTAGTCTNGGGTTCTATAAGAGATCAGGCTGAGCAAGCCAGGGGAAGCAAGCCAGTAAGTAATATCCCAACATGGCTCTGCATCAGCTCCTGCTTCCTGACCTGTTTGAGTTCCAGTCCTGACTTCCCTTGGTAATAAACAGCAGTGTGGAAGTGTAAGCTGAATAAACCCTTTCCTCTTGGTCATGATGTTTGTTCAGGAATAGAAACCCTGACTAACACAAACACCTTTGTAAAAGTCTGTACAATCAATGATTTCTATTGGGAGTTTGACTTTATACCACGTATGACCTTTAGTGTGGTTTATGGCCTGTGTAGATTAGTGAGAAGCATTTAGTTGTACAGGGAGAAGATTCAGAAGATGAAGAAAAGGAGGATGTATAACTCTTAGGTATATTTGAAAAGTGATTGCTCCCCAAAATTGCAAGATACCACAGTGGAAACAAAAAGGGAAGCTTGAGGCTAACAAAGATGATGATCTCAATGTTGGAGATGGTAAGAATGGCAGAGTGGATAAGGAGGAATCCAAAGTGCCAGTGAAGGAATCTATATGACATATTACAGCCAAAATATACAACAGTCAAGTCATCATGCAAAACCTCGCAACCAGCAGGACCAAGGTCAAGAGTCACTCTCTAAGCACCAAAGGACCTAGTGATTCAGAACACAATGAAGTAAAATGTTAAGCATAGAAAAATTAGAAGCAAAGTCGATCTGTTAGGTAAATTGCTTCTAGATGACTGATCAAGAGGACACTGTGCAGCATCTGTGACAGTGGAGAACATAGGTTCAGGAAAATAGTTTAAAAGGTGTGTGAACTTTTTTTTATCATATTTTATTTTTGTAACAGTCAACACAAGGTTCTCCTTGCATAACCAAAATGAGAAATTTCTCTGCTGTGTTTGATAAATATTGGTCAGGTTCCCTTGCCAAGAATGTGTTGAATAAAATGCCTGTTCAGCTTTAAAAGATAAAATTCTACTTTGTAAAGGGAATATAGAATATGGAATGCTACAACAGAACATTGTGCTAGTGGTGGTCAGGTATGGAGACTCAGTGCATCAAAAACATGTATGACATCAAACTTAGCATTTAGTAAGTAAAGAAAAAGAAAAAAAATGATTCCTGTTGTTTTAATATCCCTATTCTTCTAGACTGGGGACCATAACTAATGGTGTGTGTGTGTGTGTGTGTGTGTGTGTGTGTGTGTGTGTGTGTGTATTGCATTTAAGTACACCTAGGAATAAGGACTCTTTTACTGTGAAAGTATCGTTCAAGCTGAGAAATAAAGGGATAGTTAGTGGAACTAAAAGGATGGCAGAGGGGTTAAAAGCACTTGCTGCTCACGCACAGGACCAGTTTGTTCCTTTCTACCCACTCACAAGACAACTCACAACTGGCTGTAGCACTGGTTCTTCTGGCCTCTGTGGGCATCAAGCACACACCTATATATTCAGACATTCATACTTCCCAGGGCCTTGAGTTTTGATGCTGAACTGTATGTAATACACATTCTTTGTGCTAGTGTTTTGTCATTCATGCTGTTTTGCTCATCCAATTTTAGGTCTGTTAATAAAAATAGCAAACATAATTTAAAAGTTCAGAACCTCTTCCTGCTTGATGGTAAATATCAATAATATTGACATCACTTGGTAGCATTTCCTAGAACCTACCAGTAGGGAAGAAAATTGATGTTCAGAATCTAGAAATTAGCCAGCTGTGATTTGATGTGCAAAAGAACTCCTAAAAAGATTTGATCCTTTTTTTGAGTAAATGACAAAAGGCTAGGCAACAGGTTTTCAGGATAATTAACTGTTAACTTTTCTAAGGCTTTCAAGTTAACTGTAAGCCTGGTCAAACAGCAAATGTGATAGGTAAGACATAGGTTACCTAGGGCCAAGGTAATTTTGTAAATGTTTGGTTTTTTTCATATTAATGGGAGATATTGGATACATTACTACTCATAGCAATCTTTTCATTCCTCTAATTTTATCATATTTTGCTTAATATTTTAGAAAGGATAAAAGTTCTCTTTCTTTTTTGTTCACTTTACACTCTGATCACAGCCCCCTTCCTCCTCTCATCTCAGTCCCACCCTTAAAAATACTCCCCCATTGCCCCTACCTCTTCTCCTCAGAGAAGGGGAGTACCCCTTGGGTACCACCTAGTTCCAGCAGGTCTAGGTCTAGGTCTTCTCTCACTGAGACCCATTCAGGGAGTCCAAGTATGGGGAAAGGTGATCTAGTGCCAGGGAATAGAAACTGACACAGCTCCTCGTCCAATTGTTAGGGTAACCACATGAACACTAAGCTACACATTTTCTACAGAAGTTTAGGAGCACCTAGGTCTATCTCCTGCATGCTCTTGAGTTGGTGGCTCAGGTTCTGTGAGCCCCCATGATCCCAGGTTAGGTGACCCTGTGGGCATTCTTTTGGTACTCTTGAGCCCTCCATCTTGCTCATTTCTATCCCCAATTTTTCCACAAGACTCTCCAGCTCTCCCTGCAGTTTAGCGGTGGGTCTCTTTGTCTGCCTTTATTCACTGCTGGATGAAGCTGATCAGGAGACAGGTATACTGGAAATCTGTCATAAGTGTCTTTCTGGCTCTGGATTACCTCACTCAAGATGATAGTCTCAAGTTGCAGCCATTTACCTGAAAATTCTTGAAGTCTATGTTTTAAATAGCTGAATATTGTGTAGATGCACTGAAATTAGAGAACAACAATCCAAATAACCCAACTAAAAATGGGGTACAGAGCTGAACAGAGAATCCTCAACACAGGGTTCTTCAATGTCTGAGAGGCACCTAAAGAAATGTTCAACATCATTAGTCATCAGGGAAATGCAAACCAAATCAACCCTGAGATTCCACCTCACACCAGTCAGAATGGCTATGATTAAAACCTCAAGTGACAGCACATACTGGTGAGGATATGGAGCAAGGGGAACACTCCTCCATTGCTGGTGGGAGTACAAACTTGTACAACTGCTCTGGAAATCAATTTGGTGGTTTCTCAGAAAACCTGAGAATAGTTCTACTGTTAGGGTTTTACTGCTGTGAATAGACACCATGACCAAGGCAACTCTTACAAGAACAAAATTTAATTGGGACTATCTTACAGGTTCAGAGGTTCAGTCCATTATTCTCACAGTGGGAACATAGCAGCATCCAGGCAGGCATAGTACAGGAGGAGCTGAGAGTTCTATATCTTCATCTGAAGGTTGCTAGCAGAATACTGGCTTCCAGGCAGCTAGGATTAGAGTCTTATGGGCCACACTTAAAGTGACACACCTACTCCAATAGGGCACACATCCTAATTGTGTCATTCCCTGGGCCTAACATATACAAACCATCACATTCTACCTCAAGACCCATATATACCATTCCTGGGCAGACATTTTAAAAAGTCATATATAACTTTTAAGACTTTAAAAGTAGTCTTGGTAAATTCTTATTTGCTACAAATTGGTGGAAAATAACCTGAAGCAGCTGTCCCATTTTTATAAGGTTTTATGAGGATTATGCTTTAAATGAAAAAAGAATGTCTCATGTATAGACTCATATTATCTCAACACTTGAACACTGTTAGTAGTGCTCTTTGGTAAGCCTATGGAACTTTTAGCAGGTAGAACATTGCTGGAGGCAGTACTTTACTGAAGTTGAGGTTGGTAACCTTGCCTCCCCCTCCCTCTTTCTTTTATTCTTTTTTTTCTTTTTCTTTTTATTAGATGTTTTCTTCATTTACATTTCAAATGCTATCCCCTTTTCTAGTTTCCTCTCCAAAAATTCCCTATACCCTCCCTCTCCCTCTGCTCACCAACCCACCTACTCTTGTTTCCTAGCCCTGGCATTCCCTATACTGGGGCACATTACCTTCAGAAGACCAAGGGTATCTCCTTCCATTGATGGCCTTGTGGATGGAATGAGAACAACCAACTTCCTGCTTTTGCTTCTATGCTTTCTCTAGCAGTGTGGAATCTATACTACTGGAATTGTAAGCCAAAATAAACTCTTTTTAAAGTTGATTTGGTCATGATATTTTATAATAGCAACAGAAAGCAACTAATACAAAAGGTCCTCTTTATTTAGTTAATGAGCTTCCTGTAACTTATTAAATATTTCCAAGGAAATATTTCTGAGTTTATATTTTTATTATAATCTGATAACATGAAGAATTATACTGATATACTTTGCCAGGTGCCACCATTTTTGCATTTATAGAAAACAAACAAACAGGGAAACTCTTTTTAGCATCTTAGCAGCCTGAGGTATTGGAGGTAGCAGTTGGGAAAAATAGCAAGTTAAACAAGTTACTAAAGTGATGCTCTGAGAGCAATGTGCCCAATTCCTTACCTACACTAAATTTTCTTCAGTTCTCATTTTGATAAGAAATGGCACTTTCTAATCTACAGAACTCACTAGAATTTCTTAGTTAAGGAGTTGTAGAACCCTGATGTAACTTTTGTTGGCTAAAAGTGAAGGCATCTATGGTAGAGGTCTGTTTCTGCAGCACAGCCTAATGGTATTCCTGGTCACTGCTTTATATGCAAATGAGCTGGTAAATTCAGTTGCATTACCTCTGAGTTCCAGAGCTAAGTTTTTCTTTTTCTTTTTAAAATTTTAATTATTTCTTTAAAAAATCTTATATATTTTTTACATCCCAATTGCTGCCTCCCAAACCTGGTCCACCCTTTCCCCCATTCCTCCTCCCCTTCTCCTCTGAGAGAGTGCCCTCCCCCATGTTGTCCCCATCCCCCTAGGCATTTCAAGTCTTTGCATGGTTAAGTGTATCTTCTCCCACTGAGGCCAGACAATGCAGCCCTGTTGAGGAATGGGTATCACAGACAGGAAAGCCCTGGCTCCCTCCACTTCAGTTACTGAGGGAACCCACATGAAGACTGAGCTTTATGTCTGTTATACATTTCTCAGGGGTCTCCAGTACCTCAAGAGTCCACAGATAGATACACTTTGTATTTCTGATGCAATGGGGCTAATGGTTTTCTGAATTATTTTCTTCCAGTGTAAAAAGTAGAAGTCTGTTACTAAATAAGAGATCAAATATGCTTAATTGAAGGGTGAGGATAAATCAAGCACCAAAAGATTATGACAAGTTATTAATTGTGACAAATTATTAATGATCGAATGATTAATGATTAATAAAGTTCACTGACAATAAGAAATGCATTGAAGCTGGGTGGTATCGGTAGCAGCACATGCCTTTCATCTCAGCACTCAGGAGGCAAAGACAGCAGGGTCTACCAGTTAGGTCTACTGAATGAGTTCTAGGACAGTAGGACAGCCAAGGCTACACAGGGAAACACAGTCAAACACAAAAACAAACAAACAAACAAAAGAAAAGAAAAGGGAAGGAAGCCCACTCACCAGCATTTTGAGTGGTTTACATTTTAAGTATATTATTGGTGTATACTGTGTAAAACAATGAATTTCATTGTGTCATATTCATATATGCAATAATGTATACTAATAATATTCAACCTTACAACCTTCTTTTGTTGTCCTTCCCTCTGATATACTTCCTATTAAGGAACAGTGTTCACTCTCTTTTGTGTCTATTAAAATTTATTCTGCATATGAGAGAAAATATGATATTTCATTTTCTGAGTTTGATTTATGGTTCTTAATATGATAATCTCCAGTTACATTATTAACCTCTAATATAATGTGGTATTTTATGACTGAATAGTAGTTCAATGTCACATAAATATCAGATTTTCTTTGTGCAGTCACAATTGTTAGGCATCTAGTCTGATTTCATTCCTTGGTCATTGTGAGGAATACTATTATATGTGTAAGTGTACAGTTATATAAATAGTATGCTGGCTTTGATTCTTTTGGACACAGGAATGTTAGTACTGTATAGTAGTTATATAGTTATTTTAAAAAATGAACCTCTGCAATGATTTCTATAACATCTGCACTAAGTTATTTCCCCACTAAGTTATAAGGCCCCCCTTTCTCCTGGATCGTTACAAGCATTTCCTGTTGTATGTTTTCTTTATGATAATCATTCTAGATGAGTGGAGATGCAATAGCAGTGTTCTTTTGATTTGTTTTGACCACTTTTTTCAAGTAATTATCGCACATTTATTGATTGGGTAATTTGTTCTTTGTTTATTTTGAGTTCTTTATTTATTTTAGATACCCATCCTATGTGGCAAACTTTTCTTCCATTCTACAGGCTTTTTTCTTCAATGAATTGTTTACTTTGTAGAAGTTTTTTTTTTTTTAATTTCATGCAATATAATTTCTTAGTTATATTTTGAACTATTTGAACCTGTTTTAATTTGGTTCTCTGATGCTGTTGTAAAATGCATAGCAAAATGAACTTTGGGAAGAAAGGATTTATTTCATTTTGTGGGTTACTGTGCATCATGAAAGGAAGTCAGTGAAGGAGCTCAAGAGGAGCCAGAGGGCAGAAACTGAAGCAGAGACCATAGTGGAGTGTTGCTTATAGGTTTGCTCCTTGTGCCTCACTCAGTTTGCTGGTTTATACCAACTGCCCAAGGAAGGCACTGCCTACACTGGACTGAAGACTCCCATATCAATCAGTAAACATAAAAATGCCTCATCTCCTTGCCAGCTTGGTGGAGGCAATTCCTCAGTTGAGGTTCTGTTTGCTCAGGTGATGCTAGTTTATGTCAAGGTGACAAAACTTATTTAGCACAGAGTTCTAATCAGAAATTTTTGTCTATGCCTATGGTTATAATTTGAAGTGCCTTTCTTTTCTTTTAGTATTTTCAAAATTTCAGGTCATTTGTTAATTTTTATTAATCTTGAACTGATTTTTATATAGGGTGAAATACAGTTCACTCTTCTACATGTGGGTATTCAACTTTCCCAGCACCATTTTTTAGAAACTGTCATTTTTCTACCATATTTTTATAATTTTATTTTGTCAAAAACTAGATAGCCAAATGTATTGATATTACTGGGTCTGCTATTTTATTTCATTGGTAAGATACCTACTTTATAATTTTGATTTGAATGTTACCTGTATTGTGAATAATTCGACTAGGGATTTGTCTGTCCTATTTGTCATTTTAGAGAAACAATTCTTTGTTTTCTTGATCCTTTGTATTACTCTATGAACTTTAATTTTGTCTTGTTCTAGTTTTGTCAAGACCCTGAAGTACAAAATTGAGATAGTTATTTGAGATACCTGTGTTCTAATGTACACATTTATAGCTATGCAATTACTTCTTAAGCTGAGCTTGGTAGCACACACCTATAATCCTAGCATATAGGAGACAGAGGCAGGGCATTTATTTCCCAGTTCAAGACCAACTTGTTCCATGGAGCGAGTTCCAGGACAGCCAGAGCTACACAGAGAAACTTTGTCCTAAAAAAAGCAAAAGAGAACAAAACAGAAATATTACCTCTTAAAATTCTCTATGTGGAGTCTCAAAGATTCTGGTAAATTGTGTTTTTATTTTGTTTGTTTCATTTAATAAAAGCTATAGGCCCATATTTTTTGATAATAAAATTTACCAAATATTTAAAACAGAGGTCATTCTAATCAAACCCAGTCCATTTTATTTTTAAAAATAGAAGTAGTAAGGAAGACTATTTCTGTGAATCTACAGATTTGCTATAAAACTCTTCTGAAATATTTCAGAAAATTTATATAAACCTATGTAAAAGCCCTCAAAATATTTTTGTAAATATTACATCATGACCTAGTGGTACTTTATTTATTTATTTTTGTAGTATGTAGCTGAAGGAGGTTATTACTGAAGGAGGCTATAATGTTGCTTTTACAATTCAGCCTGGATTGACTGTGAGGTTCCCATTTTTGGTTAATGTTGATGTCCTTTTTCCACATATATGATGTGGAACAGAATTTGACATTTTTTGGTTACCAGAAAACTGAGTCAATCGTGTGGATTTGTATTGTTCCTGATTTATTCATATAGCAATCTAGTGTTGCTCTAACTTTCACAACTAAGTTATTTTGGTTTGGAGTATGGCAAAGCCCAGCACATCATCATGGATGCAAACTGTTTTTTACACATCAATGAGCGTATGTGTGTGTTTTAACCTTCAGGTGGGATCACTTCAATGAACTGTTCATGGTGCAGGAAGTAATGACCTTGGTGCTCATTACCCAGGGAGTCCATCTATCTCAACTTATATCCTAAAAGCCAGCAAAATTGCAGCTCAGTAAGAAAAACTTCTCTACTGATTGTTTATACACCAATCAGTGTTAAAAAAAAATTTGCTTTCAAATTCTCAAAATAAGCTTCCTTTTATTTGCACACAAGTAATGGGGGCAGAATGTCAATCCCAAATTGGCACCTAAATAAATGCACTGAGTAAATACTTGCATTTGGATAGCATCTCTAACCACCATCTGGAAGAGATGACATGGGTAATTTGCAAAGCTGTGTTTACTGTGAATAAATTTGAGAAATTCTATTTCAGTCTAATATGCACTTAATAATAAAACATTAGATTAGACAAGGTGTAGATTATGCTTTGAGATGGTTGTTAAAGAACAGCCACCTTGAACCATGACTTCAGCTGTGATGATGTGAGATCTTAGACGAAAACCACAGGACGCCTTTGAGAAGATTCAGCTGGACTCTTATGCTGCTCCTGCCCACTTCAGTTATTCATGTCTGGAGACTTCCCTGAGTCATATTTTTCTTTTCTTCTGTTTTGTTTTTTACTTTTCTTTAATTTCTTTTCTTTTCTTTCTTCTTCTTTTTAAATCTTTATTAAATTATTTTATTTATTTACATTCCAAAAGTTGCTCCCCTTTTCCACTCTACCCTCCCCGAGTTCTTCATCCCAGCCCCCTCACCCCCACATCTGAGAGGGTGCTCTGCCACAGCTCACCCACCCCCACCTCACTCCTACCAACATCCATCTTCCAAGGCACATCAAGTCTCTACAGGGTTAGGCACATCCTCTCCCACTGAAGCCAGACAAGGCAATCCTCTGCTACATGTGAGCCAGGGGCCACTGACCAGCCCATGTACGCTCCTTGATTCTTGGCTTAGTCTCTGGGAGCTCTGAGGGATCCTGCTTAGTTGCCGCTGTTGTTCTTTCTATGGGGTGGCAATCTCCTTCAGCTCTTCCAGTCCTTCCTATAACTCTTCCTTATTGGCGCCTGTCCTCAGTCCAATGGTTGGATATGAAGGGATTAAAGTAGCTGAATAAACTTCATTTTGTTTTTCAGACTCCACTTTAACTTGCCCTCAGAGAGGCTTTGGCCCCACCCTTGAGTTTTGAGAAAAACCATGAAATGTAGTTGCAAAATAGACACAGCAGCTGCAACTAGATGGTAATAACAGGGTGGGCTAAGAAAACATCAGTCACGCCCAGGTCAAAATGTTCCTTTTAGATATATGATCCTGCCTTGTGGTTTGACCAGATGTTGTTGAAAATGCCTTTATCCTCTTACCCAATCATGTAATGCCAAGGCCTGAAAATCCTTGCTTGTGATTTTTCCCTTTATAAACCCGTTTCCCCTAGACCTCGGGATCGTTCTCCTATCCTGCTGATTTCGGGAAAGTTTGCAGCATGAGCTCCAGCTCAAAGAAAGACTCTTATGTGCTTGCATCAGAGTTGTGGTTCCTGGTGGTCTCTTTGGGAGTTTCTCGATCTGGGCACAACGGCTGTTAAGTATCTGCATTTGCCTCAGTAGGTTGCTGGTAGAGACTCTCGAAGGACAGCCATGCCTGGCTGCTGTCTGCATACAGAATATGGCCCCTGTAACAGTGTCTGCATTTGGTGTGCATGCATGGGATGGATCCATGTCACTGGGTGTCAGTGGATCCAGGTCACTGGGTGGCCTTTCTTTTGGTATCTGCTCCATTTTTGTCCCTGCATTTCCTTTAGATAAGAATAATTTTGGGGTAAAAATTTTGAAGGTGGATGGGTGGTCCCCTCCTTTAGCTGGGGGCCCACTTCTATCTACTGGAGGTTTCTTCTGGTTCCATCTTCCCAGTGCTGGGCATTTAGGCAAATGTCATCCCCACTGAGTCCTGGTAGCATCTCACATCCCAGGTCTCTAGAGGTTTACCCTGACCCCTAATCCCCACTGCTGCATATTTTCATTCATTCTCCTGGCCTTCTGGGTGTCCCTCTTGTCTCTCCCCATACCTGATCCTCCCCATACCCTCTCCCACCCAGTTTCCTCCCTCTACCTGCCTCTCATGATTATTTTGTTCACCCTTCTAAGTGGGTTTCAGCTATCCACACTTGAGACTTCCTTCTTGTTAAGCTTCCTGTGGTCTGTGAGTTGTATCATGTGTATTCTGAACTTTTTGGCTAATAGGATGTAACTAGAAAATATCACCCTGAGTGATGTAACCCAGAACCAAAGGAGTGATATTTTTCTATGAATTTTCTCATGAACTCCCTACAGCTGACTATCAAAGTAATCATAATTAGTCTTCATTAAACAGATAGGAAAACTAAGGTTCAGAGATTCAAGTGGTATCCACTGGCGACAGAGCAGATTCTATTATAGCTCTCTTCTGTGTCACTCCAGGTACTTTTCCCCCTTTGTGTATCACAAAGACAATAAAACTAACTAAAAGATATGTGAAAATCAGCTAAACCAACTTAGAAACCCAGCTAACGAGTGGAGTGCCAGATTCGTGTCTTCTAGCTCTTCTGAGGTCCAAGTTTTGTTTTTTGTTTTTGTTTTTCTGGAACCATATTGAATGTTCTCTGTGAAAATTGATTTGGAGAGCCCACCATTTACTCAAAGAGCCATGCAGATGTTCTCTGAATTGTCTCTATCTACATTCCCACCTGAAAAAGTATTCCCAAGCTTTCGTTATAATAGAGCTGGGTTCCATCAGAAAGGAAACCCCTTTAGAGATGAAAGAATGACCCTGGTGTCTCTTGGGTAGGTATTTACCTCTCTTCTGGCTTCCAGGTTATCAGAAAATATACATGATTTCCAGCTCTTGGGATAAAAGGGAAGGAGTCCAATAAAAATAACATCTTGTTCTCATGGGATCATTGGCGATTTCTCCTGAAGAAATCATGGAGTGAAATATAGGATTGCCCCTATGTGTACTGGAAGCAGATACTGTGGACATGGCGAAGCCTATAGACTTCTGATCCAAATCAGAGGTGATTCCTGAGGGTGGGAAATGGGCCAATTTTCCAGGGTCCTCATTGATGATGTTTTATCTGAAGGCATAGCTTCTATGGCTTTAAACAGGAACACACACACACAAACAAACACACACACACACACACACACACACACACACACACACACACACACACCAGAGAAACTGGCCAGAATTTTAAATTGTGGAACAGGATTTCAGCCTTGATAATGAATTTTGGAGTTCAGAACTAACTGGTGTTCATTATCACTGCACTGATTAAGACTCTAAGGTGCAAAGCTGAAAGTCATTTAATACTTGATTGAAAAATGGTCCAAGCTTTTTCATACAAGTGGACACAGTTAGGTAAAGCCTAACTTTGTCACTTTTTTTTTACAGTTTCATTTTTTTATTAGACATTTTCTTTATTTACACTTCAAATGCTATCCTGAAAGTCCCCTATACCCTCTCCATGCCCTGCTCCCCTACCTACCCACGCCCACTTCTTGGCCCTGGTGTTCCCCTGTACTGGGGCATATAAAGTTTGCAAGACCAAGGGGCCTCTCTTCCCAATGATGGCCAACTAACTTTAGCTTTTTCCTGTGGGTCCTCAGAGACTTCCCTTCTAGCCCATCTCCATTTCTTTATGTAATGAAATGTTCAACACCCTTAGTCATCAGGGAAATGCAGATCATCACTATTTTCAGATTTTATCTTATGCCAGTCAAATTGGCAAAGATCAATTAAACAAATGTCAGCTCATTCTGGTAAAGATGTGGGGAAATTCGTTACTGGTGTGGGTGTAAACTTGTACTGTCACTATGGAAATCAGTGTGATTGTTCTTTGGCAAGGTGGGAGTTAACTTACCTCAAGATCCAGCTATACAACTCTTGAATATATACCCAAAGGATTCTTCATTCTACCACAGAGATACTTAACTATTTTCATTGCTTCTCTATTCATGAGAGCCAGAAATTGGAAATAGCCTAAATATCAATCACTGAGGAATGGATAATAAAAATGTGGTGCATTTACAAAATTGTATGTTTTCATCAGTTATAAAAAAAGGAAATTATGAAGTTTTCAGGTATATTGATGGAGCTAGGAAAAAATCATCCTCACTGAGGTAACACAGATCCTCCCAAACAAAAATTGTATGCTTTCTCTTATGTATAGATGTTAGCTTTTAAGCCTTTGATAGGTGTGTTGCAGCCACAGTATATGTTAGGTAACAAGTAAGTGACTACAGGGAGGAAAGGATCTCTCAGTACATGGGAAATAGAATATATAGTTATGGAGATACAGGTGGATGACTGGAGGGTGAAGGTTAAGTGGGGAGGAATATGAAAGAGAGGTAGTAAGGGATGGACAATAACATTAAGTTCTATTTGAGGAGCCATATGGAAATATATTAATGTACACATTTCTTAAAATATGTATATATATGAAATAAATATAAATGAAATCAGGAGAGAATGTACAGACTAAACATCTTTTGCTACCAAGTGAAACCTCAAGTGCCAGGAATAGGCTTTATGTAAATGAATTGTTGGCCAAAGGGGCCATATGGAAACTCATAAACAATTCAGGCTATTGCCAAGGCTATTGGTTATTCTCCATGAAGTAATGGTAAGGTTCTATTGTTGAAGACAACCCTTATATATCTTATTGAACATGGATACCTAACTAGAGCCTTCATTCCTACCGAATGAAGTTAGTGTTCATGGTACTGGAAGACACTCTGCACACTATTAGAGAGAAAGATAACTGTCAAGCCAGGTACAAAACCCACAATATATAGTCGTAATCTTTCTGCAAGATACACTGGTACAATAGTGGTACAAACATTGTGAGAGTAACCAACCATTCTCTGATTAGCTCTAAAGTCCACTCCATAAGATGACACCCATGCCTGGACATACAGGATTTTGTCCCTAACCAAAAAGGTCTCTGAAATTGACCCAGCTTTCAGAGAAAGAATTAGTTTACTCCAATACAGTCTCTTAAGGGTAGGATCCATGCCTATCACTAGATAGCTAAGAAAAAATGAATTCAATGCTATTTTTTGTAGACTTTTGTCTTATATAGTTTTGTTTGCACTTTTGGTGCAAACAAAAATAATTTTATTCATAATTTTACTTTTGGTCTTACTGGTCTTTTGCTTATATACTATGATTTCCTATTTTGTGGGTTTTTCTTTATACTTTCATGTAGTTTTGTTTCTTTTTTTGCTATATTTTTTTTTCATTTTATTTGACAAATGCATGCTTGCACACATGCAGGCAGGCAGGCATGCATGTGGGCACACACTCACATGTGTGTGCTAAAATGAATGTAATTTTAAAAAGCCATTGAACATCTCGAGTCTTGATTACTATTGTGTCTAGTGCCTAATACTCAGCGTTTGATAAATATTCAAAAATTTAAATTTGTCAGTAGATTACCAAGAGTTCTGTTGAGCTGAACTTCCTTTTCTGTGTGTACTTGGTGGCAGTTGTTCCTCCCTCTCAAATAGCCCTAGATCTAGATATCTAAATAGATGTCATACAAAAGTATATGTCATTTACATAAATTCTCCCTGTCTGAATTCAGTAAATTATCTTTGTAAAGTCAGTCTCAGGTATGCAGTCTTTTAAACCCCTGCTGAGCTGTACAGGAATGAGCCTTGGGTTTGTATCATTTCCTATTTGGACAATATTTTAGCTTCTTCACAGCCTTTGTCCAGCTGACTCTTTCATGGGTGGATAGTTTCTCTTGTTTTAGCTTACATGTGTGCTCCATCATGTAGCACCTGGCCAATGGCTCTATTATATCTGTTACAGACAGTAGGGGTATAGCTCTTTGTTTGCTACATGAGAGGCATAGATGCTGATCGCCAGTGAAACCTGATCTTGTTCTATCTCTTCCCTGGAAGTTAATCTAAAATTTTAAGGAAGTCCCCTGATTAAATGCTTTACTTTATAATCAGCCTTGGTAATAGCATCAAGTAACTACATGGTGGATATGTGAAAAAGATAATAGAAGAGGTAAAATTTAATTAATACCAAAGAGGATTTATGAGAGGAAAAAATGACAATTACTGATAAGATTTTATTCTTTCTTCATTATGAGTCTATTTGTACTCGAGTATCCAAAATCACAATCTGTGGATTTATGCATATTTAAATGCAGAAGGATGTATGAATAAAAATAAAAGATAATATTTACAATCCATGTAAATTGTTTCATTTTATCCTTATAGATATGATGGTAGATAAATCTTCAAATTATACCCTTTATACATGGGAAATGTCACAGTTTCAGTTATCAACTTGACATACCTGGAAAAAGCAAAATAATAAGTAGTTTTCATCAGATTGGCTTATAGGCATGTTTGTGGGGGCATTTTCTTCATTGCTAATTTATGCAGGAGAGCTCAGTCTATTGTAGGTGGTGTTGTCAGTAGGCAGATAGACTTGGATTGTATAATGAAGGTGGAAGAATATGAGCCTGGAACAAGCCAATAAGCAGTATCCCTTCATTTCCTAGCTTCAGTCCCCAAATCCTGGTTGCTGATTTGAGTTCCTGTTTTGGCTTCAACCAGTGATGTACTATCAATCACATAAGCCCTTTCCTCCTTCCTCTGAGTTCATTTGGGTTTTGGTATATACCACAACACTAGAAATGCAAACCAAGACTGGGGTAAATTAAGGCCAAGTGTTTGATAACTTTTAAAGGGTTGTATATTCAGGACAACATGGGTTCAGGATTCAGACATAAGAGACTCTAGTTCAAAAATTCTCATTCTTACATCCTTCATTATTCTACTTCCAGCATTTTCCATGACTCAGAACAGAATCCCACTGTTGCCCATGTACGTTTAATTTTAGTTGATTAATAGTGCTAGTGGCCAAAATTTGTTGAGCATCCGTGATGTGCCAGGCAATTTATATAATTTTTTGAATCTTTGTAACAGTTTTGCTGCATTTGTGGGTCTCCTTTTAAAGTTAAGCAATCTGACATGAATAGAAATTAGAATCCATCTCCTAATTGTATCTTCATGTTATTTGAGGTAGAGAAGAATGGTGTAACTCAGATTAGAGCTGGAGAGTATAAGGGCAGTATATTACTGGATTTCACTGGATACTTTGTAACCTGGCAAGCAAGGCAAGGACCTTTGAGTAGTAACACAGATTGTTATCTGTTTGCTTTCTCAGAGGCATCAGCCTCGTCACTCTGGGTAAATTCATTCTTCCCCATGAGTCTGTTTCCTCATTTGTTCAGAAGATACCTTCTGTGTCACATATTTGCCATGAAGATTAAATGAGAGAGTGAATACATAGTATGTAGTCTAGCATCTATTAACTATTCTTTCCTTTCCCATAGTTACGGATCCTGCCTTTCTTTAGATAGCTGGCAGTTTTGGCATTGCAGTAATCATTACTGAAATTTAGTAATGTGCAATTCTTGCTACATCAGAATTTGGATAAATTGGGAAGCTAAGCTGGAGCAATTTTGTACTCAAGTTTTTTTCTTTTGAAAAATTCATGCACTCTCTTCTCTGGCTGTTTATATGGAAATTCAAACCCTTCAAAGAATTAGTACATCTCAGAAGTTTCAAATTTTGACTTTTTTACTTTTTATTTTTAATAACAAGTACCCAAGGTGGGGGGAACAGAGCTATTAAAGGTTGTACACTGAACAATAAGTTTTTGGTTTTTACCATCCTTAACTCTCAGCTTACTTCAAAAGTAATCATAGCAATTATTTCTTGTGTCTCTCAAGAAATATTCTATTCGAGAATGTGTGCATAATGTTTATTATCCTGCTATTTTTCAATGTCTTGATTGTTTTTTTTAATCATTTAATAGTGAATCTTGGCCATTTTACATTTACACATGAATAGGTATTTTTGCTCTCACTATTTTTGTTTGTTAGTTTTGAGAAAGGGTTTCACTACATAGCATGGGCTTGTCTCAAATTCATGGTCTATAGGCCTCTGACTCTCAAGTGCTAGGACTATAAGCATGTGCCCCCATGCCTTGTATTAGTCATCATTTTTAATGACTTTGATATATTGAAACATATGGATATCCCATAATTTATACAAATTATCTCAAAGTCAATTATAGCAGTGTACAAATACATACCTCACTGTACACATACATGTAGTCACCAGATCCCACTTGTGTCAACACAAGCCACAGCTATCAGCACAGACACCAACTATGGTAGGGCTACCAATCCATACATGGCCCTTGCTGGTCACCTGGACCTGGAAGACACCATGAGTCCATGTGTTTGCTCATGTTCCTCATATCTACCTGCTTCTCACCACTGTTCCATCTCCAGTTTCACTTCTCTTCAAAGTGCACTAACCAATTAGTTTCACTTTCTCTCCCATTTCTCTGTCACAGACTTCCTCCTCCCTATTTCTCCATCTTATGAATATTGTTCATGTAGTGCCATCGCAGGGACCAGGGGTGGCACTTGGCTGTGGAGAATTTAGAGTCTTCGTCATATATTTTGAAAATATTTTATCTGACTTTGTTTGTGTCATTTGTAGTATATTGGTACAAGAAGAACTTTGACATTCACCCTAGCTACTAATCATTATCTCTCTTCTGGCTGCCCCTGGGCATTGGGCAAGGGGTAGGGGCAGTGCTTGGCTTAGATTCTTTGCTATATATTTAGAAAATATGTTATCTTACTTTGTTCATGCCATTCTTTTTTTTTTTTTTAAAAGATTTATTTATTTATTTATTATATGTGAGTACACTGTAGCTTCAGACACTCCAGAAGAGGGAGCCAGATCTCATTACGGATGGTTGTGAGCCACCATGTGGTTGCTGGGATTTGAACTCAGGACCTTCAGGAGAGCAGTCGGGTGCTCTTACCTGCTGAGCCGTCTCACCAGCCCTGTTCATGCCATTCACAGTATATTAGTACATTGAAAACTTTAACATTCACTCTAGCTACTCATCTTCATTTCTTCTTAATAACTTTGTGGCAATGTGTCAGGCTTATTTCTGAGAATGTTGAAAAGAAGTCTCTCCTGTTTACTTCTGTTGTGGTTTTGTATCATTAAAGAAATTGCTTATTATTGTTTTGTCCATCTGGCATTTTATTTTGCTATGGGTAATAAGACAGGTATATAATCATATTTTCCCCCAAATACCAGTCTAATTTATTATAATAAATAAATAATACCTACAAAATTTATCATGCAATTCAATTATTCCCATTGATTTGACATGCTTCATTCACAAGAAATCAACTTTAAAAACATATTTGGGCTTGATGAAAGGGATCAATGGATAAAGGTGGTTGTTGTCAACCCTTAATATCAGAGTTCAAACTTCAGGACCCATATTTAGAAGGGAATAACTCACTACCTCAAGTTGTCTTTTGATATATACATGTATGCCATGTATGTTAAAACAAATACTATGTATATATATTTTCTCATGTCTCATTTTTTAAAAGTCCTTGAGAAGATAGACATGAAATGCAAATAAATACCATATAAAATTATACAAACATACCAGTGCAACTGAGAAAACTCCCCAGGACTCACTGTAGGTGGTAAGCATTTGCCAATATCCATTGCCAGCATCCATATATGTTACTTGATACATACTCTACTTTCAGTTTTTTAAAAAATATATGGCTTACCAAACATACCCTAAAAGTTATTCATAGGATTTGCATCAAAAATGTCAACCTTGGTTTCTCTGGAATTGTGGCTAATGATTGTGAAATGATCTTTATTGTGTTCCTTGTGGTTTTCAGTTTCTTTTTTCACTATTACTTGCACTGAAGATGTCTACTAGTATACCATTAAGAAATAGTAGTTAAAATTGAGTTGATAGCATATTTCTGGCAGTTAATTTCTGGGCTGGAGAGATGGCTCAGTGATAAGAGCACTTGTTGCTCTTGAAGAAGACCTTGCTTTGGTTCCCAGCACTCACAAAGTGGCTCACAACCATCTTTAGCTCCAGGTCTTCTGTCCTCTGTAGGTACCATAACTGCATGTAGTACACACATATATATGCAAACACAATACTCATAAATTACAAATAGAATATTTTTAAAAGAGGCATAAATTGGGAAGGTAATAGTGGTACTCATGAAGGCATGAAAGAAAGATGTATAATTAGTTACATAATCAGTCTAGGCTAAGGGATGTAATGAGCTGCTCTTCAAATACTTGGTTGATAAAACAAAAAACAATTCTACTTCTACTTTATAATGCAACTGATGCTAAGGGCTAATGAGAGTTGTTAATTGCTGTAGGTTTTTTAGGACAAGCATGGAAGGATATAGTGACTTCTCTCACATTCCATTTGTTAGTGATCAGTCACATTATAACACTGAGCTGAAAAGATGTCTAGGAAATATACTCTACCTCTGTACCTGGGTGTGGGGTGAGATTTTATGGGGGAGAGGTGGAGAGCAATGGTTATCTTCTCAAGGACTTAAAAACTGAGACAGGTTATGTATCCCTAACTGTACTGAAACTTGCTACATATACCAGGCTGATCTTGAACTCACAAATATTCCCCTGTTTCTGCTTCTAGATGTGCATCACCATGCTGTACTGCAAGATCATCTTTGAAATTGTTGAGTATATTCAGATTGTCCCTGATTAATCAAACCAGAAGGGCTATTACCACTATAACCATAATTAATTTTTAAAAAAAATTTATTCATATAGTTATGAATAAGAATATTTTGTCTGAATGTGCCTGTGAACTTTATGAATGCCCAGTACACATAGATGCCAGAAGAAGGCATCAGATCCCCTGGGACTGGTGTTACAGATGGTTATGAGCCTCTATGTGAGTGTTAGGAATCAAATTTGAGTCCTCTTGAATAGTTGACAGTACTCTTTTGTTTGTTTCTAAACTTAATTTATTATTATTTTTATTTTATGTGCATGTATGTCTGTGCAAGGGTGTCAGATTCCCTGGAAGCAGAGGTATACACAGTTGAGAGCTGCCATATTTGAACCTCTGTCCTCTGGAAGAGCAGTCAGTGTTCTTAATCACTAAACCATATTTCCAGCCCTTCTCTGGAAGAGCAGTCAGTATTCTTAATCACTAAACCATATCTCCAGCCCTTCTCACTACCAATGATTATACACAAAATTTCTGGTATGTTTGCACAATGTAGTATTTATGTACTGGGCCACTGCTAATATTTTGTCAAATCATCAGAGTCTTAGTCTACATTATTCTTCTATTATAGTTGGGTTTCTTCTATGATTTATCAAAGTATGCCCTTGGTCCATGTTGAATGCTGTTTGTTTTGCATATACTCTGAAAAATAAGTTTAAGACTCTATCTATCACTTTTTCTCTCTGGTGACTGTCTAAGATGGGACCAGACAGGAGCACACAGGCTGCAGAAGTGGTGGAGCAGTGGGGACAGGGTCCTACCTGCCTTTATCTGTACCCAGGAGCTGGGGCTGTTCCATAGCCCTATGTGCATGGGTCCTGCCAGGAGAGAGCTCATCTCCATGGAGTAATAATGCAGGCTTACAGGCCCATAGGAGGGGCATGCTCAAGCCAGAGACAGCAAGACCAATTAACACCAGAGATAATAAAATGGTGAAAGGCAAGAGGAAGAACCTTATCAACAGAAACCAAGGTTACATTGCATCATCAGAACCCAGTTCTCCCAGAACAAGAAGTCCTGGATACTTCAACACACTAGAAAAGCAAGATTTGGATTTAAATCATATCTCATGATGATGATAGAGGACTTTAAGAAGGACATAAATAACTCCCTTAAAGAAATATAGGAGAACACGGGAAAAGAGGCAGAAGAACTTAAAGAGGAAACAAAAATCCCTGAAAGAATTACGGGAGAACACAAGCTAAAAGGTGAAAGAACCAAAGAAAACCCTCCAGGATCTAGAAATAGAAGGAGAAACAATAAAGAAATCACAAAGGGAGACAACTCTGGAGGTAGAAACCTGGGAAAGAGGTCAGGAGTTACAGATGCGAGCATTACCAAGAGACTACAAGAGATAGAGAGAATCTCAGGTACAGAAGATACCATAGAAAATATTGACACAACAGTCCAAGAAAATGCAAAATGCAAAAAGATCCTAACCCCAAAATTCCAGGAAATTCTAGACACAATGAGAAGACCAAACCTAAGAATAATAAGTATAGAAGAGAGTGAACATTCCCAACTTAAAGGGCCAGTGAATATCTTCAACAATATCATAAAAGAAAACTTTCCTAACCTAATGAAAGAGATGCCCATGAACATACAAGAAGCCCACAGAACTCCAAATAGATTGGACCAGAAAAGAAATTCCTCCAGTAACATAATAATCAAAACACCAATTGCACAAAACAAAGAAAGAATATCAAAAGCAGTAAGGAAAAAGGTCAAGTAATATAAAAAGGCAGACCTACCAGAATTACACCAAACTTCTTGCCAGAGACTATGAAAACCATAAGATCTGGGCAGATGCCATACTGACCCTAAGAGAACACAAATGCCAGCCCAGGCTATTATACCCAACAAAACTTGCAATTACCATAGGTGGAGATACCAAGGTATTCCATGGCAAAAACAAATTTACACAATATCTTTCCACAGATCCAGCCCTTCAAAGGATAATAAATGAAAAACTCCAACACAAGGAGGGAAACTTCTCCCTGGAAATAGCAAGAAAATAATTTACTTTTAATAAACCAAAAAGAAGATAACCACATAAACATAACTCAACCTCTAACAACAAAAGTCACAGGACGCAACAATCACTTTTCCTTAATATCTCTTAATATCAACAGACTCAATTTCCCAATAAAAAGATATAGACTAACAGACTGGATACATAAATGAGACCCAACATTTTGCAGCATAAGTTAAACCCACCTCAGTGAGAAAGACAGACACTACCTCAGAATAAAAGGCTGAAAAACAAATTTCCAAGAAAATGGTCCAAAGAAACAAGCTGGAGTAGCCATTCCAATATTGAACAAAATCAACTTTCAACTTAAAGTTATCAAAAAAGATATAAAGGGATACTTCATACTCATCAAAGGTAAAATCTAGCAAAAGGAACTCTCAATTCTGAATATTTATGCTCCAAATACAAGACACATTAGTTAAGCTCAAAACACACAATAATAGTGGGAGACTTCAACACCCCACTCTCACCAATGGACAGATCCTGGAATCAGAAAGTAAACAGCGTCACAGTGAAGCTAACAGAAGTTATGACACAAATGGACTTAATAACTATCTATAGATCATTTTATCCTAAAACAAAATAATTTACCTTTTTCTCAGCACCTCATAGTACCTTCTCCAAAACTGACCATATAATTTGTCACAAAACAGGTCTCAACAGATACAAGAAGATTGAAATGATCACCTGTATCCTATCAGAGCATCACAAAATAATGCTAGTCTTCAATAACAGCAAAAATAAGAGAAAGCCCACATACACATGGAAGCTGAACAATGCTCTACTCAAAGATAACTTGGTTGAGGAAGAAATAAAGAAATTAAAGACTTTTTTAGAATTTAATGAAAATGAAACCACAACTTACCCAAACTTAGGGGACCCACTGAAAACAGTGCTAAGAGCAAAACTCATAGCTCTTAGAGCCTTGTGCTAAGAGCAAAACTCATAGCTCTTAGAGCCTCGAAAAAGAAACTGGACAGAGCATATACTAGCAGCTTGACAGAAAAACTGAAAGCTCTAGAACAAAAAGGAACAAATAGACCCAAGATGAGTAGAAGGCAGGAAATAATCAAACTGAGGGCTGAAATCAACCAAGTAGAAAAAAAAAAAACTATACAAAGAATCAACCAAACCAGGAGCTGGTTCTTTGAGAAAATCAACAACATAGATAAACTCTTAGCCAGACTAACTAGAGGGCACAGTATCCAAATCAACAAAATCAGAGATGAAAAAGGAGACATAACAACAGAATCTGAGGAAATCCAAAAAATCATCAGATGCTATTACAAAAGTCTATAGTCAACAAAACTGGAAAATCTGAATGAAAAGGTTAATTTTCAAGACACATACTGGGTACCAAAGTTAAATCAGGATCAGATTAATGACCTAAACAGGCCCATAACCCTTAAAGGAATAGAAGCAGTTATTAATAGTCGCCCAACCAAAAAAAAAAAAAAAAAAAGCCCAGGATCAGATGGGTTTAGTGCAGAGTTCTATCAGACATTCAAAGAAGACCTAATACCAATACTCTTCAAATTATTCAACAAAGTGGAAACAGAAGGAACACTACCCAGTTTGTTCTATGAAGCCACAATTACTCTGATACCTAAATCACACAAAGACCCAAAAAGAAAGAAAACTTCAGACCAATTTCCTTCATGAATGTTGATGAAAAAGTCCTCAATAAAATGGTACAAATAAATCCAAGAACACATCAAAACAATCATCCATTATGATCAAGTAACCTTCATCCTAGGGATGCAGGGATGGTTCAATATATGGAAATCCATCAACATAGTCTTCTATATAAACAAACTCAAAGAAAAATACAACATGATTATTTCATTAGATGCTGAGAAAGCCTTTGACAGAATGCAACACCCCTTCATGTTAAAAGTCTTGCAAAGACAGTAAAACCAATATGCAGCAGACCAGTTGGCAATATCAAACTAAATAGAGAAAAACTTGAAGCAATCCCACTAAAATCAGGGATGAGACAAGGCTTCCCACTCTCTCCCTATATATTCAATATAGTACTTGAAGTCCTAGCCAGAGCAATTAGACAACAAAAGGAGCTCAAAGGGATACAAATTCTAAATGAAGAAGTCAAAGTATCACTATTTGCATAGGATATAATAGTTTACTTAAATGACCCAAAAAATTCCACTGGAGATCACCTAAACCTGATAAACAACTTCAGTAAAGTGGGTGGATATAAAATATTTCAGACAAAACAGTGGCCTTTCTATTCCCAAATGATAAACATGCTGAGAAAGAAATTAGAAGAACAACATCTTTCACAGAAGTCACAAATAATATAAAATATCTTGGTGTGACTCAAACTAAGCAAGTGAAAAATCTATATGAAAAGAACTTCAAGTCCCTGAAGAAAGAAATGGAAGATCTCAGAAGATGTGACAATCTCCCATGTACTGGCAGGATTAATATAGTAAAAATGGCCATCTTCCCAAGAACAATCTGAAGATTCAGTGCAATCCCCATCAAAATTCCAACTCAATTCTTCACAGAGGTAGAAAGACAATTCTCAAATTCATTTGGAATAGCAAAAACTCAGGATTGTGAAAATTATTCTCAACAATAAAGAACTTCTGATTGAATCACCATCCTTGACCTCAAACTGAACTACAGAGCAATCATGATTAAAAACAAAACAAAACAAAAAAGTCATGGTATGTGTACAGTGACAGGCAAATAGACCAGTGGAATAGAATTGAAGACCCAGAAATGAATCCACATGACTATGGACACTTTTTCTTTGACAAAGGAGCTAAAAGAATGCAGTGTAAAAAAAAAAAGACAGCATTTTCAACAAATGGTGCTGGTTCAACTGATGGTTAGCATGTAGAAGAATGCAAATTGATCCATTCTTATCTCCTTGTACAAATCTCAAGTCCAAATGGATCAAGTACCTCCACATAAAACTAGATACACTGAAACCTATAGAAAAGAAAGTGGGGAAGAGCGTCGAGCACATGGGTCCAGGGGAAAATTTCCTGAACAGAACACCAATAGCTTATGCTCTAAGATATAGAATTGACAAATGGGAACTCATAAAATTCCAAAGATTCTTTAAGACAAAGGATACTGTCAATGAAAAAAAACTGGCAACCAACAGATTGGGAAAAATTCTTTACCAACCCTACATCTAATAGAGGGCTATTATCCAATATATACAAAGAACTCAAGAAGTTAGACTCCAGAGAACTAAATATCCCTATTTAAAATGGGGTGCAGAGCTAAAGAAATAATTCTCAACTGAGGAATATCATATGGCTGAGAAGCACCTAAATAGATGTTCAATATCCTTAGTCATCAGGTATATGCAAATAAAAATAACCCCAAGATTCCACCTCACACCAGTCAGAATGGCTAAAATCAAAAAACTCAGGTGACAGCAGATGCTGGCAAGGATGTAGAGAAAGACGAACACTCCTTGCAAGCTGGTACAATTACTCTAGAAATCAGTATGGCGGTTCCTTAGAAAATTGGACATAGTACTACCTGAGGTCCAAGCTATACCTCTTCTGGGCATATACCCAGAAGATGCTCCAACATGTAATAAGGACACATGCTCCACTATGTTCATAGCAGCCTTATATATAATAGTCAGAAGCTGGAAAGAACCCGGATGTCCTTCAACATAGGAATGAATGCAGAAAATGTGGTACATTTACACATCGTAGTACTATTCAGCTATTAAAAATGGTGAATTCATGAAGTTCTTAGGCAAATGGGTGGAACTAGAAAATATCTTCCTGAGTGAGGTAACCCAATCACAAAAGAAGACACATGGTATGTATGCACTCACTGATAAGTGAATATTATCCCAGAAGTTCAGAATATCCAAGATACAATTTGCAAACCACATGAAACTCCAGAAGAAGGAAGACCACAATGTGGATGCTTGGTCTTTCTTAGAAGGGGAATCAAAATTCCCATGGGAGGAGATAGACATGTTTGGAGCAGAGACTGAAGGAATGACCATCCAGTGATTGTCCCACCTAGGGATCCATCCCATATACTGTTACCAAACCCAGACACTACTGTGGATGCCAACAAGTTCTTGTTGACACGAGCCTGATATAGCTGTATTTTGAGAGGCTCTGTCAGTGCCTGACAAATACAGATGTCAGTGCCTGACAAATAGCCTCACAAGAGACAGCTATATTAGGGTCCTTTCAGCAAAATCTTGCTGGTGTATGCAATAGTGTATGCATTTGGTGAATAATCAGGATGGTCCATCCTTTGTCTTAGCTCCAAACTTTGTCTCTATAACTACTTCTATGGGAGTTTTGTTCCCAATTCTAAGAAGGGGTGAAGTGTCCACATTTTGGTCTTCTTTCTTCTTGAGTTTCATGTGTTTTACAAATTGTATCTTGGGTATTCTAGGTTTCTGGGCTAATATCCACTTATCAGTGAGTGCATATCATGTGTGTTCTTTTGTGATTGGGTTACCTCACTCAGGATGATATCCTCCAGATCCATCCATTTGCCCAAGAATTTCATAAATTCATTGTTTTTAATAGCTGAGTAGTATTCCACTGTGTAAATGTACCACATTTTCTGTATCCATTCCTCTGTTGAGAAGAAAATATCTAATAAAAATGAAAATAGAAAAATCCATGTATCTTGGGGTTCTTGTTTTGACACAGTGCTATGATGTTGCTGTCTCAAAAGGATGCTGAGTTTTCATATATGAGCTGATTTCTTCATGGACAATGATGTGATAATTGCAACTACCCACAGTTTTAGAGTGTGATTAATGAATTATTTGCTATACCCTCCATGCTGTCATTTGCCAAGTATTCTTTAACACCTCAAATTTTCATACGACTGATAGGATTACATAGTATGATCTGATTCATCTTATCTGGAAAGGTTCACCGATCATTTATCATGGTGTTAGATAACTTTCTAATTTTGCCAGCTATTTATTCAAATGGAATGAATTTGCCTGCTTTTGTTCTCCCCACATGGACATTAAAGAGCATTTTTTCACTCACAACAAGTTTTATTTGCTGTGTTTTTAATATAACTTTAAATAAGCACTTTCTTTTCATTGTTCATAGTTTGCTATCCGGCAAGCTTCAAGACAAACAACATATCCTGAGTCTCTAGCCAAGAGCTGCATTGCATAGCTATCTTCAAAATAGCATTATCTTTCTGGTTATGAAAAATATTGCATAAAAACCTCAGACTTTGCAACCCATTCAAAGTTCTAGCACTTGCTCAATCTTTTACCTTCATTAAAGAGTCCTTAAAAATATTAGAGGTACTATTATTTTCCGTTTGACATAAAAGAAAATGGAGGTCCAAATAATTTCTTCTCCTGTACAGGGTCAAAGCCAGCGGGTGACAGCACAAGAATTAGAACATGGATTTGTTGTAGACTTTGCTACTACCAAATTCCATATGCAATCATCAGAGGAAAATTGAAATGGAAATGGGGTAACAAAGAAAACAAAAATAAAATGAATACAGAATTGCTTTACATCTAAATATCCATTATAGTTAGTGTATCTTCTCCAAGCCTTTACCCCTGATGATGCAAAGGTAGATTTTAATAGGTAACATTGTTTATTCATTGATATTCACACTTCTTTTACTATTTAGGCTTTTAAAAACTTTATTCGTTAATTTGTTTGTTTGTGTGTCCTTTCATGTGTCATAGCACACTTGTAAATGTCAGAAGACAAAATGCAAGTGGATGGTATCTCTTATCTCTTTCTGCCATGTGAGTTCCAGAAATTAAATTCAGGTCATCAGGTTTGGAGGCAAGGAATCTTACATGTTCAATATTTAGCCTCTTATTGTGAGAATATAATCAAGTGATTAAATTTTGCTGAAAAATTTCATATTTACATATCAAATTTAGCTGTATTAATCAGTCCCCAGTCCCTTAGTACTAAATGTTTTATTTAGTTTTTGCTATTAGAAAAAGTAAATAAACATTGACCACTAATTTAAACATAAGACATTTTAAGATCCTTGTTAAGCGTAATATTCTTTTTTAAAAAATTATTTTATTAGATATTTTCTTCATTTACATTTCAAATGCTATCCCGAATGTCCCCTATACCCTCCCCTTGCCCTGCTTCCTTACCAACACACTCTCATTTCTTGCCTCTGGAGTTCCCCTCTATGGGGCATATAAAGTTTGCAAGACCAAGGGGGCTCTCTTCCCAATGAAGGCCGACTAGGCCATCTTCTAAGCATAACATTCTTTTTTTTGGGGGGGGGGTTCGATACAGTGTTTCTCTGTGTAGCCCTGGCTGTCCTGGAACTCACTCTGTAGACCAGGCTGGCCTCAAACTCATAAATCTGCCTGCCTCTGTCTCCCAAGTGCTGGGATTAAAGGCGTGGACCACCAGGCCTGGCTTTAAGCATAATATTCTTGATAAATATGTTTTTTATTTAGTCATAATGGACTTTAATATACCTTATAATTGATTCTATGCAATACTACAGTTGTTTTCTTTCTATAGCTACTGGATATAAAGTAGATTTTGGTATTTTTATGTTATCTTCTTTCTTATATAAAAGCTCTGTTTCAGGGATTATCGGAGAAATAAAGAAGGGGATAGGCTTCAAAGTTATCAAATTAGAAAGGCCTTCCTGACCTCAGGGAATGTGAAATGAGGCTGGCTGGTGTCTGTAATAGTATATGCCAACCGGAAGATCAGCTTGAAGTTTAGGTGCCCTAGGAATACTGTAAGAATTTTACATAGAGACAACATTTGGGATGGACATTGAATAAAGAAGAAAAGTACAGATAAGTGGGCTTTTAGAGTCTTTTTTGGCCAAGACATTGCATTTAAAAGACTATTCATTTGAAACTATCATTGAATTTCCCCACATGACATTCTCTCAACAAGATTAAGTACTTTAATCCATATTTAACAGAATATAACAATAGTATCAGTGCAAAATTGCTAAACCCATACTGTGGGACAGCCATTGTGCTAAGTTCTTTGCATACTATTTGCCTTAATCTTTGGAAGAACATGCTGTTTAACAGGTGCTACATTTCATGGATAAAGACAAAGAGGCATGACAATTTTAAAACAAGTTATTTAAAGTCACAAATTTAGCACCTGGCAGAAGTAAGATTCAAACCAAGTTAGTAAAAATCCAGAGTGATTGGAATGGCTAATGCTCTTGTTTAAAGCCCTTCAGAGATGAAGCAACCAAGTTGGAATCCATGTCTCAGTGTTCAGCAAGCTTCCCTCTTTCAAGGATGTACTGTGCCAATTTGGAGACAGTTGGCAATTTCAGCCTCCATTCAGTACGTATTACTGTTAGGAGTCTCTCTAACACAGATTCATAAAAAAAAAAATACCATAGTGGCAAATCATTGGCTTCATCCTTATCCCTCCTACCGTGTGTGTGTGTGTGTGTGTGTGTGTGTGTGTTTGAACTAGTGTGGTCAAGTATTGCTCATAGACACCCTTTTACGAATGAAGGGTTAGAGGAGCTTAGATATAATGTGACTTGTTTGGGAATGGACAGAGGTTGCAATACTCTCTCTATGGGTTGCATACAATGCAATATAATTTAGTAAATAATCACAAAACTTGGGAATGAAAATATCATTTTGCTATAATAGAGCAATGGATTCTATATTAATAGTCCTTAGGTATTCAAATAAAGTCTGTTCGAGGAGTCATTCATTGTCTTGCTGAAATAAATACTACTTGGGAGGTTTGTAAATATAGATTAAAATTTGCATGAAGAATGCTGCTGTCCTACCATGACAAAAGTCTACTTGCTGAAGAGTTCATTTCATCTTAGAGTTTACAGTTCACCATGAAGGGAATTCTTAGCCTGAATTTGTAAGTAGTCCCTGAAACAGAGGCCTTGTAGTAATGCTGCTTCTTTACTTTCTTCCCATGGTTTGCTTACCTTACTTTCGAATTCTTAGCCTGAATTTGTAAGTAGTCCCTGAAACAGAGGCCTTGTAGTAATGCTGCTTCTTTACTTTCTTCCCATGGTTTGCTTACCTTACTTTCGAATTCTTAGCCTGAATTTGTAAGTAGTCCCTGAAACAGAGGCCTTGTAGTAATGCTGCTTCTTTACTTTCTTCCCATGGTTTGCTTACCTTACTTTCGAATTCTTAGCCTGAATTTGTAAGTAGTCCCTGAAACAGAGGCCTTGTAGTAATGCTGCTTCTTTACTTTCTTCCCATGGTTTGCTTACCTTACTTTCTTATGCCACTCAGGACCACCTGCCCAGCATGGCAGTTCCCACATTAGCCTAACACAGCAAACATTAATCAAGAAAATGCCACATTAGCATACCTCTAGTCAATCTGTTAGAGACAATCCCTCAGTTAAAGTTCTTCTTCCAAGATGACACTAGTTTACTCCAAGTTGACAAAACAAGAAAAAGAATAACAACAAAAACTAAACTAGTGCTGGCCTCTCAGGAAGTAGCTGATATGCTGAGGGAAGTTGGCTCAATTCTGTGATTTTCTGGTTTGTGTCCAAGCTCCAAAGGTTTCTAAATTGTCTTCACTGACTCAAACTTACAGATTTTTTTTGATAAGCAGGGGGAACTTCTTCTTTTACAAAAACACTATTCTTGGATATGTCTGATTCAACCAAAGGTTTCTAAATTGTCTTCACTGACTCAAACTTACAGATTTTTTTTTTTGATAAGCAGGGGAAACTTCTTCTTTTACAAAAACACCATTCTTGGATATGTCTGATTCAACATGCTGTGAAGCAATAAAATTCCTAATCCCCACTATTTTAAGTGTTTAATAGCAAAAGCCTCCAGCAGTCTGGGAAAGTTATCCCTGCAGAATGTGCTGACATAGTAGAAGGGAATTAAATGGGACATCATGCCTCGTGTATTTCACATCCTGCATGTTTTATTCATCTTTGCCTGACTGTATGAATGGGCAATTTCCCTTCTGGAAGAAGCAGTGCTCTAGTAACAGAATTATCATTTTCTAAGGAGCATTATTGGGCCCATGTTTGGAAATGATAGGTCATTTTGCCTGGAAGAATTTAATAGCTTCCTGGCACAGTATATTCCTTACCAGTAAAAATATGGTATGCAGAGTCTTACTTGATTCCTCTATGAACAAGTAAATGCAAGACTTTCCAGGTATGCACAAATTTTTGACACTGCAGCATGACATCATTGTCAGCTACAAAGTGAGCTTAAGAATTGTAAATCAGGTTGTAATTGAACTTGTAAAACAATCTCATGATGTTTTAGGTAAGCTTAGAAATTTGCAGTCTTATGTAAACCATAAGACATGCTTATAGGTCCTCCAGTATGAAAGCTCTATATTCTGAGAAAGCTAGAATCATTCCCATCTCTGTAGTAGGGAAGAGTTCTATTCTAAGTATCAGATCACTGCTGTGTGTGATCTTCTTACTGAGAAATGAAGGTCAAATCATTTTCTTAAAAAAGGCATGGTGACAAAAAACTTATTTTGCTATCTCTTCCTAGATGACCAAGTATTTATTAATATGCTATGGCTAATAACAAAGTATGAAGGTATTGAAACCTCATTCATGTTTATATCTACATCTATTGTGATATAGTGTTATTAAAATTAGCACAGCATTGACCATGAATTACATGAAAAGAATCACAAAACTACAATGTGTGAGACTATATTAGTAACTTGTAAGCTCAAACACTCATATAAGAAAGGGTCTGTCATTCCTATATGACTATTATTATGAGCATTTTATAGACAAAGACACTAAGCCTGGAGAAGGTTCTTTTCTCAAGGTTAGAAAGGATGATTATTGAAGTGAAGCAGCTTAATTCCATAATCTCTGCCCTTTTCCATCATGAATTTATTTTTCCTTTGGTAGAATTTTGTTGTATTTTAAGGTGGTTTAATTTAATTTAAAAATTTTTTGAGACATAGTATTCAGGCACATTTGTTGAGTGTATAATATTTTAAAATTATTTTAATCCTAATACAGCTTTATCATTGATTGCCGTGGCTTCATAGGACTGTTGGTCACTTAGGAAGCTTGCATGGCACCTCTGGTATGAGTCTTCAAGAAGGAAGATTCTAGGTCATCTCCAACTTGAGTTCCTTGGGCCCTGTGCTTGGGTTCATCAGCAATAGGGGTATACTTTCCACATCTTGGGGTGGGGAAGACCCTGAATATGGATTTTAGGCAAAAAACCCTTAGCCGGACTATTTGTCATTAAGTACAGACCTCACTTATATGTGAAATGCATGTATTATGTACTGGGAGTGAGTCTTGGGCCTTTTTTTGGATACAAAAGTCAATACTATTGTTTTATAATAATTATAACTATAACTATATATAATTATCTAACTATATATTTATATATAATTATCTAAGCATTCAGTCTGTTTATTTCATGTCTTCCAAAGCTTTCCTATTCTATAACTATGAAAATGACAGTCTTTGAGATAAACCAAGTCATTTTGAGAAGGTATAAAATGAGTCCTAAAATGAAACATTGTATTTTATATTTTTAATCTTTTATTCAATGATGCATAAAGATGTAGATTTTTATTATATTTTCTAAACTGACATTAGTGTTATAGATATTAAGTCTGATATTTAATTACAGTGTGATGTTTATACATGTAATTGCTGTCCAGGGTAATTAGTCACTTGTCTAGGTAGCTAAAGCTACATATTTTGAAACCACAAATCCGTGTTACCTATTTGACACATAAATCATGCTCTGGAGAGAGTAAGCTCAGGAATTCAAAACACTGAGTGGGCTTTTTTCAATATACAACAAAATATTTCTAGAGGCTCAAAATGTCAAATTCCAGTCTTTTCTAAAGGCTTCGAAATTGAGTTATTAATTAATTGTTAAATGTAGTATATATGTCATAGTTAATTTTATAGTAAAGTTACATGTAGCATGGATAAATGGATAGCTATTCTCTCCTCTGAATGCAAGAATGTTATAACTTTTAAACAAAACAAGAGTCACTTGCATAATAAAAGAAAGACGAAAATCCTTGCACTCAGGTATTTATTACAGATCCTAAAAGCTAATTCAGAAATTTCTAGTAGGACTAGTTCACGTTATTTCCAGTTACTTCACTGTCCAGTGCTGTTTGATGCTTCTTATCAGCCTGTCTTCTCTCGTCACATTTAACTCTGTAGCTTCTCTTTTTGAAGTCTTAAGCTTGTAATATATTATTAGCTATATTTAAAATGCCTAAATAAATTACAAGTCATATACATTTTTATAAGGCTTTTAGGCCATAATTAACTTAATGCAATAATTAAGGATATAATCTATCCAATCACTGGTTAAATGTTTTTGGATGAAAAAATGAGAGCAATGACAGAAACTTTGAGGTAACTTAGAGTTTGATAACTCCTTCCTTTCAGCAAGCAGTATTGAATGAGACTATAAACAAATGACATAAACAGTCTCCTGTAAAAACAAGCAGCTCCGTAGAGCAGACTCCGAAGAGAAAAGCCTCAGTATGAGTAGGATGAAGTGCTGCTAACTTCTTGTCTAGTAGTGTTCACAGATAGCCAATGATTTAGGTTCTTCAGAGTAAAGGAGTTAAAGTGTTCCATACACAAAGAGGAATCAGAGTGAATTCAATGCTTACAATAGTGAACAGAGGAAAAGAGTAGAGTCCTTCACCTTGGCTCCTGCAAATGGTTATAAAATGTTACCTAGGGTTACAACCCTACATGATATGGGTAGGTTGTAAAATAGGTATTTAAGCTCAGTCGGAAACAAAAATATTAGGTGAGAAAAAATGAGAAGCAGAAGCCAAAAGAAGGTCAAAGGGCCACATACTGGACAATCTTTTCATTTAAAATAATGCATTATGGGTTGGATAGATGGCCCAGCAGATAAGAGTACCTACTGTTCTTCCAGAGGACCTCAGTTCAACTTACAAAACTAACATGGCAATTCACAACTGTCTATAACTCCAGTTCAAGGGAATCTGTGAGCCTTTTCTAGCCTCTGTGGGCATCAGGCACATACGTGGTACACAGACACACATGTAGGAAAAATAGCCACACATATAAAATAATATTTTAAGGTGTATTAACATGGATTGACAAAATAAAAATTTGGATGTTTGGGATGTGGGAGAGTAAGTACAATAAGAAAATGTCAACAATGTTAAAAACACACTTTAAGAAGCAAAAGGAATATAATTATCCAAAAAGATCAGAGGTTGCAATGGTTGTAAAATATAATTACATTTAAAGCAATAATTTTGAAAACTTAAAAGTGAGTAATCTCTGAGGAAAATGCATAAGTGTCAAAACAAAACATATTTCCATGAGAAAATAAGCATTAATGAAATTTAATTAATATTCATATTCTTGCACATGATCTCCCCATCCTCGGATTTTTGATCAAGTTTACAGTACCAGTCCTGAATTCCTTCCTATAGAGCAGGTCTCAAAATCAATCAGAAAGGAATTGGTTATACCCAGAAGAGTCAGAGCACCATTGCCCCAGTGGACACATCATATCTGGCAAGTTGGCACTATATTTCACAGGGTTCACATCTGGGTAAGACTGATGATGTAGTTTCTCTATCAGTGCATCCATAGCACCTCTGGTACCATGAAACAGACTCAATAGGAAGGAATATTCTAGTTTCATTCCAGTTTGATTTTTCTGTATCTTGCAAAGCATGTGATACCTTCAGCAATAGGGTTTTACCACCTGGTTATGATGAGCAACAAACAGACACAAAACAAATAGTAGTACCCTACCTTGCTTTCTTTGCCTGTGGAGATTCACTGACAAATGACCCATAGGGAGGTTACCTGTATCTGAACTGAGATTACTATGTAGTTTGGAAGCAGCATTTTAACCCATGTGGAAAACTGTTAAGACACTCTGTCTTTAATCATCTTTGTCGCTGTCTTGGGTCTCTCTCTCTCTCTCTCTCTCTCTCTCTCTCTCTCTCTCTCTCTCTCTCTCTCTCTCTCTCTCTCTCTCTCTCTCTCTCTCTCTCTCTCTGTGTGTGTGTGTGTGTGTGTGTGTGTAATTGTAAATCATTTATATACTAGGGAGGCTTCATAAGGCTTTCACATATATTTCTAGTTTTGGTTAAACTTTCCCATACTTTTCATTAATCCTATCCTATTTTTGCTGTATTGTTTTGTCAACTTGACATAAGCCAAAGTCATCTGAGAGGAGGGGAACCTAAATTGAAGAAATGGTTCCATAAGATAGTCCTGTAGGCAAGCCTTTAGAACATTTTCTTAATTGGTGATTGATGGGAGAGTGTCCAGCACATTGTGGATGGGCCACCCCTATGCTGGTGGTCCCAGGTTCTATAAGAAAGCAGGCTGAGCAAGCCATTGTGAGCAAGCCAGTAAACAGCACTCCTCCATGGTTGTTGTGCCAGTTCCTGCCTCCAGGGCCCTGCCTTGTTTGAGTTCCTTTCTTGACTTCTTTTGAAGATGGGGAATGCTAAGGAAATATAAGCCAGATAAATCCTTTCCTACCCAACTTCCTTTTGGTTATGGCCTTTTATCATAGCAATTATAACCCTAACTGGGGCAAACATGGGTATTGATTGGAGACAGCTTCTAGGTTAAGGTGTGCCTATGTAAGGCCATTTTCATGTTGCTAGTGTCTGTGAGGTTATATTTGCAGAAGTCCTACTGAGTTTAGAAGGCTTTGACTCCTTGTGCTCCATTGCCTCTGGCTCTTACACTCTTTCTGCCTCCTGTTCCACAGAGTTCCTTGAGAACTGGAGCAAGGGAGTTGATGAAAATACCCCATTTAAGGCTTAGCATTCCAAGGTCTATCTCATTCTCTGCATGATGTCTGGCTGTGAGTCATCTGCTACAGGAGAAGGAAGTTTCCCTGATGATGGCTTAGCAAGACACTGATCTATGGGTATAGCAGAATGTCATTAAGGATCATTGTTAGCAGTCATTTTATTGCTATGTTACTGTTGCTCTTTAAACAATAGTATTTTCTTTTCCCCTAGGACCCTGGGATGTCTAATTTCAGGTTCTTTATCACCTACATAGTGTCAGGTATGGGTTCCATCTCATGGAATGGACCTTAAGTCAAATCACATATTGGTTGGCTACTCCCACAAGTTTTGTGACACCATTGCCATAGCATATATTGCAGGAAGAATAGCATTGCAGGTCAAAAGCTTGGTGTTTAGATTGGTGTTTATGTTCTCTTTTGGTAGCATGCAAAATATCTTCATGTACCAAAGAGACTAGCATATAGGGGTAGTGGCTCTATGGAAGCAACGGCTTGACTTCCCCATGTTCAATGAGTTGTGCAGATGTCTTCAGGAATGGAGCCCTGCTATCAGTTTGTGGAGAACAACATATAGTCTTGGAAACAGACTGGATTGTTTGAGGATTCCCATGGGACTCTTTTGACTGCCAACTTGATTAGATGAAACCTATTCCTGGTAGTATTCATTTGGTAACAAGAGATGTCTAGTCAGGGCTCTGTCTCCACCTTTATTTGGTGATTTCATTTAGATCATTTTCATATATGTATATATTTTAGACACCTTCTATTATATTAGGTTTCCATATGACTCTTCAAATGGTCCTTAGATTTAGGTCTCCCTCCCTATATTCTCTCCTTCAACCACCTGTACTCCCCTGCCCCCATCCTTCCATTCCAGATCTCCCCTTATCCATCTATAAATATTTGTTCTATTTCTCTTCCCTAGGGAGATACATTTCTCCCTACCAGTTCCTTTCTTTATACCTAACCTCTGTGATCTTATAGATTTTGGCTTGATTATCAATGGCTTAACAGCTAATACCCACATATAATCTAATGCATACCATATTTGTCTTTTTGGGTCTAAGTTACCTCACTGAGGATGATATTTTTCTAGTTTCATCCATTTACTTAAAAATTTCATGATCTCACTTTTAACAACTGAGTAATATTCGATTGTATAAATCTAGTACATTTTCGTTATCCACTCGTCTGTTATTGAATATATAGATTACCTCCAATTTCTGGCCATGAACATTTTTAGCAAGTGTATCTGTGGTAGGATGAGGCACCCTTTGGGTGTATTCTGAAAAGTATTTAGCTGGATCTTGAGGTAGTTCAATTCTCATTTTCCTGAGGAAGCAACTCACTGATTTCCTTGGCGGAGGTATGAGTTTTCACTTATATAGCAATGTCTGAGGGCTCCCTTTACTCTATGTCCTTGCCATCAATACCTGTCATTTTTGTTTTATTTTCTTAGCTCAAGGTAATTTGGATTTGCATTTCCCTGATGACTAATAACAATAAATATTTTTTAAAGCTCCTCAGCCATTTGAGTTTCCTACTTTGAGAATTATCTGTTTAGTTTTATACCTCATTTTTAATTATTTGTTTTGATATCTAGATTTTTTGAGCTCTTTATATATTTTGATTATTGGCCCTCTATTAAATAAAGAGGTGATAAAAAATCTTTTCCTATTTTGTAGGCTGCAACTTTATTTGAATGATGTTTCCTTTTCTATGTAGAAGCTTCTTAGTTTTATGGGGTTCAATATTTATCAGTTGTTAAGCTTGTGCCTTCATGACAGTGTTCTTTTTAGAAAGTCTTTTCCTATGCCAATGCATTCAAGATTATTGCCTACTTTGTCTTCTATCAGTTCTGTTGTGTTAGTTAGTTAGTTAGTTAGTTAGTTAGTTAGTTAGTTAGTTTGACTTTCCTTGATCATATATGAAGATAAGCATTGTTCAGGGTGATAAGTATGGATCTATTTGGATTCTTCTTCATGAAATGATCTAGTTTCACCACCATTATTTTTGAAGAGGTTGTATTTTTTCAATGCATATTTCTGGCTTCTTTATCATAAAGTCAGATGTCTATTGGAATGTTGATATATATCTGGGTCTTCATTTGTATTACACTAAACAATGTGATTTTTTGTGTCACTTCTATGCAGTTTATATTACTATATGTCTGGAGTACAATTAGGAAAGTAGTTCAAATATCTCTATTTGTAGAGGACATGATTGTACATATATGGGACCATACAAATTATACCAGGAAACTTCTACAGCTTAGGAAAAATTTTTACAAAGTAGCAGCATATAAAATTAACTCTAAAAATCAGTAGCATTCATAAATATAAATGACAAACAAATGAAGAAAGACATGGAAGGAAATAACAGCTTTCACAGTAACCTCAAATAATATAAATTATTTGGGGGTAACTGTAACTAAACAAGTGAAAGTATATGAGCAAAAACTTCAAAAATTCAAGATATCAGAATATGGCAAAACCCCTTAACACTCATGTATTGGTAAAAGTAACATAGTAAAAATGGTCATCTTACCAAAAGCAATCTACAGAGTCAATGAAATACTCATCAAAATGCCAACTTAAACACACACACACACACACACACACACACACACACACACACACACACAATCCCAGGATAACTGAAACAATCCTGAATAATAAAAGAACTCCAGTAGGTATCACCAACCCCAGTCTCAAGTTGCTTATCCCATTAACAGACCTTTCAGTTTCCATCACTGCCTGCTTGAGTGCTTTAGCCACTGTCATCTCCCTCACTATTTTCATTTCACCTGTAATGTACCATCTCCCTCTGCAAACACATCTCTGTATCTTCTGGCCTGTTACGAGTTTTCTGACTTCTACATGTACTCCAAGCCAAATACATAACTAATGCCAATGTGTGAGAGAGAACAAATGCCATTAATTTGGGGGTTCAGATAGCTTTGAAACAATACAAAATAATACAAAAACAAAACAAAATTCACCAACCATATTGAAGATAACTTATAAGAGTAATTCAGTAATAAAAATTCTGTACTAAGATACCATATAATAGCTTGAAAGTTGTAGGTTGACAAAACCAAAAGCCAACCAAACAAAAAACAACAGACAGAATTTGTGCTGGAGAGATAGTTCAGCAGTTAAGAATATATTTTGTTCTTGTAAAAGATCTGTGTTCAGTTTTCTAGCACCCACATTGTGGTTCATAACTATAACTGTGGTTCTCAACCTTTAGGACACAACCCAATTGAGAGTCACAAATATGATATCCTGTGTATTAGATATATACATCATGATTCATAACAATAGAAAAATTATAGCTAGAAAGTAGCAATGAAAATAATTTTATGGTTGGGCATCACCACAATCTGAGGAACCTTATTAAATTGTCACGACATTAGGAAGGTTAAGAACCACCCACCTATAGCACTTTCAGGAGATTTGACATCAGTGCTCTATTCTGGCCTCTGTGAGTAATGAATGGAATATAATCACATACATGTAGGCAAGAACTCACACATACAAAAGACATTTTTGAATTATTTATTTATTTAGTGTCTGTAAGTACATTGTTGCTCTCTTTAGACACACTAGAAGAGGGTATCAGATCCCACTGGTTGTGGGCCGCCATGTGGTTGCTGGGAATTGAACTCAGGACCTCTGGAAGAGCAGTCACTGCTCTTAACCTCTGAGCCATCTCTTCAGCCCACATAAAATAAAATTAAACACACACAGACACATACAAATTGTCAAAATATGGGTTCATTTTAATTATTTTAATTGTTTGCTATGCTACAAACCAACATAATATGTAGTTTACATTTGTATAGATAATTGATAAATTATTAAAAATATAAAATAAACTTTTAATACAGGTGTCTAAGTAACTAAGATAAGGTGCCATGAGAGCAGCCAAGGAATAGAAAATGGAGTTCTTCATGGTGCTGGAAAATAAACATGACTTCAAGTGAAGATTTTGTGACAGTGAATTTGAGTAAATGTATAGCTTTACTGGCTGCTACTGCCACTTTTGAAATAGTGCTACTGTGTATCTAAGCAGTGTGCTGTAAGTAGACAAGCTCTAGATGATCAAAGCAAGATTTCACTGTCTATGTAATGTTTGAATTTCTCAGTACCTCAGTCATCTTGTCTGTGAATTGGGAATCAATGTAACATGCAATTCAAGGCATTATTTTGAAAGACACATGAAACGATGCATGTAAAATGTCTAGTTAGCACAATTCCTTAAACATGATAATCACTGACAATGTATTTGGGCTTCTAGATCCAGCAGAGCGATTTGCTGATAGAAAAGCCAGCATTATGTCACAACACTAGCCAGAAAATAACTAACCACCTCTAGTATTGGTCTTGGGCTGTTTCATTGGGGTTTGTTGAGAAGCTTTGGGAAATTAGACTTTCTGACAGCTGCCCAGCAATATAGAGATGGGTAGAGAGACCAGGTCTTGATATTTTAAGCTATGAACTAGAGACATATAAATAATACTGCCAGCCTGTGCTGTCCGAGGCTGAACATAAGATTTTCTAGATTTCTCTTTTGGAATGTGTGTGCGTATGTTCACATATGTTCTTTTTGACTTTTCTGATGTTTTCCCAGTCATTAAATCCAGTTTCATTTTTTACTTTCTGCTCCGTCTTTTTACTGCTGAAGCTTATTAGAGATGAAAACACATAGCGATTTCCTTGTGTTAAGGAGCCTGACTGGAGTGGCAGCCAGCAGACCAAGTGAGGCAATAATCCATGCAGGGTGGCATGAGGAAAAATACATAATTTTTCTGGTGTAGAACAGTGAACCCTGAAGATAGACCTGTGGAACTTGCTCATTTCTTGATATAATTTTTCATTTATAGACTGATTCGTGACAAAGGTATGTAATCACATAGCAATCCCAGAACTTGGGAGACGAATGTGTGAGAGTCACTTGTCCCAGGCCTACATAGTGATATCTTGTTTTGTAAGAAAGATGTTTCCCTTATCTATATCTAAATGGGAAATCAAGGATGAATATATATATATATATATATATATATATATATATATATGCATATATATTCATACATCGACATGATAACCTGCCTTCTCTTTTCAGATCATGTTCTTTCAGCTGCTTTAGTGATATATTTGTATAATCTAGGTCTTTCATTTCTAAAATTATGATGAAAGCTTTTAAAAATGCCTTTACCTGGCAGTCAAATTTGGTGAATCCAACATTATAAAACCTACACAGATCATCAAGAGGTTCTTTTGTGATTTATTGATTTATACTTTTGTAACTCAGTTGCATAATTCTCTCACATGAAATTTTTACATGACAGGGTTGTAACACAATGTCAACAGGTTATCTGAAATATCTGAAAATAGCACACATTCCTTATCTTCAGCTATAGATATGCAAAGGAAAAACAGGGCCTCACTTGGCTAAAACTCAAGGGGGTAAATAGGACTATGTCTCTTCTGGATACTCCGGAAGGGGTTTGTTTCTTGTCTACCTTATCTTCTGTAGACCATCCACATTTCCTGCCAGTGGGTATTTTCATTGAATCCAAGGCCTCCGTTGTTAGACACCTCCTTTCTTCCTGGCTTTCCTGCCTCTCTCATAGTTGAATTCTATGATTATATTGGATATATTTGTATAATCTAGGACCATCTATTCCTCTTAAAGTTCTTAATTGAAATCTACTTGCTAAATTCCATTTGCCATATAAAATAATATATGCACAAGTCTCAGGAACTGGAATAATTACACCTTTGTGTGGAGTGGGGTTGTTACTCATTTTATCATAACTGATAAAAATGTTTTTATTTTTTTTTAATTTTTTAATTTTTATTAGATATTTTCTTTATTTACAATTCAAATGCTATCGCGAAAGTTCCCTATACCCTCCCCCCACCCTGCTCCCCTACCTACCCACTCCCACTTCTTGGCCCTGGCATTCCCCTGTACTGGGGCATATAAAGTTTGCAAGACCAAGAGGCCTGTCTTCCCAATAATGACCGACTAGGCCATCTCCTGCTACATATGCAGCTAGAGACACAAGCTCGGGGGGTACTGGTTAGTTCATATTGTTGTTCCACCTATAGGGTTGCTGACCCTTTCAGCTCCTTGGATACTTTCTCTAGTTCCTCCATTGGGGGCCCTGTTTTCCATCCAATAGCTGACTGTGAGCATCTACTTCTGTGTTTGCCATGCACCAACATAGCCTCATAAGAGACCACTATGTCAGGGTCCCTTCAGCAAAATCTTGCTGGCATGTGCATAGTGTCTGGGTTTGGTGGCTGATGATGGGATGGGTCCCCGGTTGGGGTAGTCTCTGGATAGCCCATCCTTTCATCTTAGCTCTAAATTTTGTCTCTGTACCTATATACTTTCATTGGTATTTTGTTCCTTATTCTAAGGAGGAATGAAGTATCCACCCGTTGGTCTTCCTTCTTATTGGTTTTCTTGTGTTTTTCAAATTGTATCTTGGACATATATCAAATGGCTGAGAAACACCTGAAAAATGTTCAACATCCTTATCATCGGGGAAATGCAAATCAAAATAACCCTGAGATTCCATCTCACACAAGTCAAAATGGCTAAGATCGAAAATTCAGGTGACAGCAGATGTTGGCGAGGTTGTGGAGAAAGAGGAACACTCTTTCATTGCTGGTGGGATTGCAAGCTTGTACAACCACTTTGGAGATCAGTCTGGCAGTTCCTCAGAAAATTGGACATAGTAGTACTGGAAGATCCAGCAATACCTCTTCTGGGCATATACCCAGAAGATCTTCCAACTGGTAATAAGGACACATGCTCCACTATGTTCATAGCAGCCTTATTTATAATAGCCAGAAGCTGGAACAAACCCAGATGTCCCTCAATAGAGGAATGAATACAGAAAATATGGTACATTTACACAGTGGAGTACTACTCAGCTATTAAAAACAATGAATTTATGAAATTCTTGGGCAAATGGATGTACCTGGAGGATATCATCCTCAGTGAGGTAACCCAATCACAAAAGAAGTCACTAGATATGCACTCACTGATAAGTGGATAAAAATGTTTTTCAAGTGAAGTCATATAAGGAATCTCAGTATATAAATTCCACCAAACCGAGATATTGGATGTAAAATTCACCATTGTCCCTCCAGCATTTCTTTCCCACAATAGTCCCAAGAACTGAATGTAGAACCTTCTTGAATGGTTTAAACAGGATACCATTTAGAAACACTTCCATTGCCGGGCGTGGTGGCGCACGCCTTTAATCCCAGCACTTGGGAGGCAGAGGCAGGTGGATTTCTGAGTTCGAGGCCAGCCTGGTCTACAGAGTGAGTTCCAGGACAGCCAGGGCTACACAGAGAAACCCTGTCTTGAAAAACCTAAAAAAAAAAAGAAAAAAAAAAAGAAACACTTCCATAATAACATCTGTAATTTTATGCTTCTCAGTAAATATATACATGCCTCTTTGTAAATATATAAATAACTTTATTCTTTCATAATTTCACACATGTATACAGTGAACTATGGTCATATCCATACCAACTTCTCTCTTCCAACTCCCCCAGTTCCCTGACAAGTCCTCCTCTAAATTTCTTCTCTTACTTTCTCCTTTCTTCTCCCCCTCCTCTTCCTCCTCTGTAACATTTTCTTCATTATCTTAATCATCTAACACATTGAGTCTAATTAGTGCTGCTTATACCTTATCAATGTGGGGCCATTCACTAGAACTTGGGTAACCCTGCAGTGCCTGTAACACTAAAGAAAGCTGACTCTCTCTCCTCTAATAGCCATCAGCTGTCAATAGTTCCTCAGCTAGGGGTAGGACTTTTGGAGCTCATCTTCTATACATACTGTGATTTTGACTAGCCTGATCTTGTGTGGGTCTTGGGTAGCCAACCACAGCTGCTGTGAATTAATGAGTGGCTCATTCTGTCAGGACAGAGAACATTTCACAGCTCTTCTCCCACTTCTGGTGCTTACATTCTTTCTTTTAATGCCTGTTAATGAATTCCATTAGACAAAGCTTTGTTCCCTTATTCCAATATTCAAAGAAGCGAATGCTTTCAATGTTTTTGAGTAAAGGACTAACTAATCAATTGATTGTGAGCAAAACCTGCTTAGCCAGCATCACTTTCAAATTTCCCTGCTTACAATTAATTATGAGTCAGACCTATATATCAGCATTACTGGACAAACACCAAGTGGGAATGCTGCCACTATATGCAATCCCAAATCATCTAAATGTGTGTATGTGCACCAAGTCTTAATATAATGTATTCTTTCAAAGTGGCACTGGGGACATCTTACTTATTCACAACCTCATTCTTTAAAGAAAGATTAGAAATGGAACAAAGCATGTTAGAAACAAAGGCTCTTTAGTGTCTAAAGGCAATTTAATTCAGACATTTAAGAGATAAGGAAATGAAGTTGTTCTAGAGATGTGATTTATAGTTTAGAGTTGTAGATAATAAATAATACTGTATTGTATACTAGACATTTGCCAAGAGAATTGATCTTAAATATTCTTACCATATGCTAAACATGGAACTTAGATGGAAATATATGTTAGTTGCCTTGATTATAGTAATCCTTTCACTATGTGAATTGTATCAACACATCACACTGTATACACAGTGCACAAAATTTAAATTAATTTATAATCTTTCTGCTTTCTCTTGTTCAGTGATTACTAGTTCTTGGGAGTAGGTGATGCGATATAGATGTCTTATTTAGACCTGAGCATTCCACAATCTCTTATTTGATATACTTTGACCAGTTGTGGGTCTCTGTGGTAATTGCCATTTACTGGAAACAGAAGTTTCTATGATGAAAGTTGAGAGATAGACTAGTATGTTGGTATAAAGATAAGTCATTATGAGTTGGTTTGATGCTGTATCCATTTAGCAGAACAGTTCTTTCTAAGGCCCGTGACCTATCTGGCCATAGGTTCTTATTCCTGATAATGGTTCCAGGCATGAGCTTCATCTTGTGGAGCAAGTCTAAAACAAATAGAAAGTTGTTTAGTCTCATATCATTTATGCCACTCTATGGGTAGGACAAATTAGACTTAATGCTTCATGTATTTTTAGAAAAAAGTCACACAAAGTTGGATGGTTAGAAAAGGTGAGTATATCTGAGAGGAGGTGTGGAAGAAGTGAATATGATGAAAATTTATTGTATGCAATTTCAGCGAACTGATAACATATTTTATTAAAGAAACAGTGAACTATAAAATACATTTCAAAAATAATAAAGAGGGACTTACACAATATTATAGAGTACAATGTTAGAAGATCTAAAATAGAATCCAAGTCTACTTTGAATAAAGAATACTTATTCCTTTATTCAAAATAGAACTTAGAATCTAGTGTTATTTCCATTGTTTGATGGTTCTGTGCTTGTTATTGTAAACATGGTCAAACCCATTGATAGGGAGGTCAGAGACCCTAGAATGGAAACTTGAGGTGCTGTTTGGCTAGCTGGTCATGTTGTCAAACTTTCCTCTAAATATTTATGTTTATATCTATAGATTTTGTAGCTATTTCAGATTTTACTGTTGCAATAAGCAATCAAAATATGCACTAAATTTGCTAATGTTTGAGGCTACAAACTGTATTTCTGAGTGTCTTTCATACTGTAAGTGGTATAAGATCTATCTTGTTTAATATAATATTTTTCTTGAAGACCTATAGTTCATAAAATAATAAGCATGTTAATCCCATGGTTTGAACAGTGGACAAAAATGAAGAGATGACAAAGCAACACCATTTCTTCTTCCTCTGAAGTAATCACAATGGATTTGTACTTACCTGGGAGCTTTCAATACCAACTCCTTTGGTATCCATAATTCTGATTCTAAGCATAATTAGTCTTAGGTCACAAGTAACTGTAACTTTGACAATACAATCATATAACATATGGAAAAGATAACTGCAAAGCTAGTTATCACAAATCTTGGGCATGATGAAATCAATGTGAACAGGGGAAGCAGAGTGGACGTCCAGTGCCAGTGAAGAACTGGCATGTTAACAGCTGTGATTTGATACACACAATGAGGTTTGGAGTAAAGTGTGCCTTTCAGCTGGCAGAGCAGCTGCCTGAAGGCTCAAATACCCCAGAGAGCAAGTTTCAGGCAGCAAGAATAAGATGAAGCCTGCCTCTGAGGAGACTCAGTTTCTGGTATCCTGTACCGTGTATAAGAGTTTTGCATACCCAATGTTAGGAACAAGTGGAGACTACAGCTACCACACGTCTGGGCATATTGCCACTTGGTCAAATTATGTTGCCTGAGACTACTGCTAAAAGATAATGCCAATATGTCTAGTAAAATTATGCTGGTATACTTTGGAGATATTTCAGACTAAGCCCCATACCATTGCCAGAAAATAAATATAGTCAAACGAGCTACATTATTTTGTGGCAAACCAGTACACAGAAGAAAAAAAAACATTTGTACTATACACAGTCTATCAAGGGCACAGCAGTACTATAACTGGGACAAAGCAAGTTATATACTCTAATTTAAAAATACATGTTGTTAAAAATGCTAACCACCAACTGAGCTGTTAGAAAAATAGTGCCAATAGACTGTTCAATACAGAGCTGCCACAAGCCTTGTGCAGAATTTAGTGAAGCAAATCTTGTAACAAGAGTTGTGCCCATAAATTGCTCTAAGTTAGGATTCTCAATATCCATACCTAAGATCATTTGAATAATCTGGGAATTTTAACCATAGTATACCACATAAAATATTTTTGGGGAGCTTCAGTTTATTTGGGGGGAAAGTAATGTCTGCAGTTTTGTCAAGATTTAAAGTTTTCAGGGTTTTGAAGTGATGCTGAATGCTAAACATTGAACCTTCAAAATTGTTGACTGTCAAAGGGTACTGATATGGTTTATAAATAAGGATCAACCCTTTATAATTAGTTGGGCTTTTAATTCTTTGACATTTTAATCTATGTATACAATATACCTTAATCATATCTGTCCCATCACTCCCTACAACTCCGCCAGGGCTTCTTGACATATCACACACTCAGCTTTATTTCCTTTTGTTTTAATAACTCACTTGTGCTATGCTGCCTATATGTGTATGAGTGTGGAATCACCTACTGGGGGAATGCACAGAGAACAGACTCAGAAAAGAAAAATGACAGATTCCAATACTAGGTGTACTAGGAAGGATTCTATCTCTATTTCAGCAGCAGTCTCATCTGTTGGGATCACAACTCTAAGTAAAGCCATGTCGGAAAGGCATGAGCACAAAAGCTGTGCCACATTCCTAGTCAGCCACTGATGTCACAAAGCTGGGATACTACCTTCATGATCTGCTCCCCGGAGATTATATGCTGCACAAGTGATGATGACAAAAATGCTAGGTGAACCCGAAATAGATCCTAGGGAAAATGGAAATATAAGCTTCACAAAAACATAGCTTCTGTTTGTGGTACTCGCAGTTATAGTACTTTAATGTAGGATGTGTGCCTGGCACATGTTGCTTGCAGGAGACTCCCAAATGCCCAATAAATATTTTCTTATCAACATTCTGAACAACTTGAAAAATATGTAAGATAATGATGAATGGTATTTAAAACACTACTTAATTGTGATTTCTGGGCAGGATGGCAGATTCGAAGCCTCATAACTAAAACTCTGTGAAAGAAAACAGATGTGATGATATATAGTTCTTATCCTACAAGAGGCCAAGTTTATAAAGGAACTTAGTAAGTGGGAGAGTTGAGATTCAGAGCTGAGCGGAGAATCCTAAAACCTAGCTGCAAGATCCCTAGAATCAGTACAATACAGTGTAATTTAGCTGTCACAAGGAAAGCAATAGCAACTTCAAGGAAGTTTTGTTACTAAAGAAGTTAGGATTCCCTTTTGGGGAGTTCTTAGTCTTGTTGATTAAATAAATTGGAAATTAACTCATTAGGAAGCTCAAGGATAATTTTATCAGACTTTTCTAACTCTGACAAAGCAGGCAAGGTATAAACATCTGCAGATGCCAGAAGGCAGATAGAGAAGAAGAGACACAGCTATGACATTTGTAAGCAACCATATGGTGGACAGGTAGTCACATGGCAGAAGAAAAGGAGTAGCATCAGAGAGAATGAGTGAGATAACTTAGAATGTCTGGAAACTAACTAACTAAAGTAATTAATGCCCCAGTACAGGGGAATGCCAGGGCCAAGAAGTGGGAGTGGGTGGGTTGGGGAACAGGGCAGGGGGAGGGTATAGGGGACTTTCAGGATAGTATTTGAAATATAAATGAAGAAAATATCTAATAAAAATAGAATACAGCTTCAAGTGGGTATCACCATACTTAATTTCAATTTTTACTACAGAGCCATGGAGCCACAGTAATGAAAATAGCATGGCACTGGCACAAAACCAGACACATAGGTTAGTGTCATAGAATAGAGAACATAGATACAATGCCACAGAACTATAGACACCCATTTTTTGGCAAAGATGCCAAAAAATACACCTTGTAGAAAATACAGAATCTTCAACAAAAAGATATCTGATAGCTACATGGAGAAAAAAATGAAAATTGACTCTACACAAACACCAATTCTAAATTGCCTAAGAACCAAAACACAAAACCTGAAACTGAAAAACTGCTAAGGGAAAAGGTAGGGAATAGACTTCTAGGCATAGGTAAGAAGTTTATGAACAAGCCTTGGCTCTCTTAGGAAATAAGGCCCATAATTGGCAAGTGGGATCTCATCAAAATAAAAAGCTTTGTACAGCAGAGGAAACTGTCATTTGAATGAAGATGCAGCATATAGGATGGAAGAAAAACTTTTCTAGCTATATATCTGACAGGGAATTGGAATATAGAACAAACAAAACTCAAAAATTAAATATGAAGAAAACATCAACTGAATTAAAAATGGGCTATTGTGGGGCTGTCTCAGTGGCTCACTGTGTAGGAGAACTTGTTGGTTTTACAAAGAACCCAGGTTCAGCTCTGAGCATTGACATGGTGGATCACAGCCATCTATAACTTCAGTTCTTGAGAATTAGTTCCCTCTCTTCTGACCTCCACGGCCACCAGAGATGGACAGTGTACATGTACAGGCAAAAGACTTATACACATTCATTAAAGTTAAAATTGGGCTATGGAACTGAACAGGGGTTTGTTAAAAGAAGTACAAATGATTAATAAACAAATTTAAAAAGTTGTCAATGTTATCAGCCATCAGGAAATGCAGACTGAAATGACTTTGACATTCAATCTCACAGCAGGCAGACTGACTATCAAAAACAACCAAACAAACCAGATGACATATTCTAGCCAGGATATGAAGAAAGGAGGACTTCGTCCATTGTTGGAGAGAGGGGTAAAATGCTACGGCAATTAAAATAGAACTTTTACATGACCTAGCTAACCACCTCTGGACATATACCTGTAGGACTATGTAGCTTATTAGTGAGATATTTGCACATCCACATACATTGTCACTCCATTCACAATAGCTCAAAATTGAATCAGCCTACTTATCCATCAGCTGATGAATGGATAATGAAATGTGATAATAACAAAATGGTGCAATGAAATATTCCTCAGCTATAAAGAAAAATGAAATTATAAAATTTGCAGGCTACTGGATATAACTGGAAAATATTGTACTAAGTGAATTAATCTAGGCCCCCAAAGACAATTACTATATGTTTTCTTATATGAAGATCTTAGATTTGACTCTTTTGAATTATATGTTTAATTTGGGGTATCTGTAGAACCAGGAAGATAATAAGAGCTCATGATATGGGGGACAAGAAGAGCCTTTAAGGAGGGATGAAATAGTAGAACACATGTGATCTGAAAGTAGGAGGATGAATACTGGATGGTAATGGTGTAAGTAGGGGTGGGAGCAGAGAAATGGTGGAGAGAAGGTAGGGATGACCATGCAAAACTAAGGACTGCAAAAAAAGCATTATGAAAAAATTCAAATGGAGTTTCTTCCTCTCTTTTTATAGATAGTAGTTTGAATAGACATACTCTGTATGAGTAAGCTATACTCCCAGAGGATATGGGTTAGTAAATGAAAATCTCACTAGGTGTGGCATAACCCCATATGTTTTATTGGTCAAGGAGGCTACAGAGATCTCCCCTAAAATATAGGCCACAGCTATTTTCTCTTGGCTGGCCATAAGAACAAGATGGTAGGAACATATTCCTGTAAACACCCAAAATGGGTGCTCAGAACTAAACTGGAGTCCTCTGTAAAAAGCTCCGAGCCTTCTCTCTAGCCCCACATTAATACTTATATTAAATGGACTCTAAAAGTTGTTTCATCTTGAGCAGATGTGTAGAGTAATGTATCCAAGGTAAGCATCAAAGACAAATCATATCCACGTGCACCTGAAAGTCTTGATCACCAGACTCTCCAAGTTCTGGTTAGGAGGAGGTCAGACAAACAGAGGGTGGGGGGTCCTTAAGAGTCAGCTAACATAAGATTTGGCCAGATTTTTCTATCCATGTTGAAATATCTCAAAACATTGTTTCCTTGGGACTCTCTAACACTGCTGGCTATTCTGTTCTGAGCATTTGCAAACAGTTTTCTTAAAGTATGTTACTACCCTCAATTCCTAAGTACTTTAGTTTAGAATAAAACGTCCTTCAAAAATCCATGTGCCATTGTTTGTCTTCAGATTGCTAGTGAGTCTTAGAAATAATGACTTGACTCTAGAACCATGTGACTTCATAGCATCTAACCTTGGAAACTTTGCAATATATTTTCAAGAATATGTACATATATATATATATATATATATATATATATATATATATATATATCAGAAAGTTGTACCAAAACAAAAATGTGGATGATGAGATAGCTAAGCACTTAAAAGCACCTACTGCTCTTCCAGAGGTCCAGAGCTTATTCCTTGCATTCACAGGTAGTCCATGCATCCTTTTTGGCCTTCACAAACTTGTAGCACTCCATAGAGAAAGAGAAATCTTTTAATACCTAAAATTTGAAACATAGTACAATGAACATTTACCAATAAAAAGTACAGCAAACACAAACAAAGAGGCCCTGCAAGATGGCTCAGTATGTGAAGGCACTTACCAAGCAAACTTATTGACCTGAGTTCCATCCCTGGAACCTATGGTGGCAAAGAAGTGATTCCCAAGAGTCCTGTTGTATAACCTCTACACACACTGGAACATGTGTGACTCTGTAATTTCTGTAGCACTTCTCTCTCTCTCTCTCTCTCTCTCTCTCTCTCTCTCTCTCTCTCTTTCTCTCTCTCTCTCCCTTCCCTCCCCCCACAGAAATAATAAATTAAAATAAAACAAACAAACATACAAACACAACCTAAAATCCAGACCTCTGATAATTTTAGGGGTCTCATTGCAACTTTATCTCATTTATGTGATAGATGTTTTGTGGAAATGAGATACAAACAAGAACTGGAGAAGCTGATGAGGACTCATGTTCTTCACAAACACACCAGTGTTTGGGAAGATAATAGTTCTGAACCAAAGCAGTTGTCATTCTACCAGAATCAAGGCCTGCTGTATTTAACCAAATGCTATAAGGGCAAGAAGGTCTTGATAGAGGACATTGCTATTTGGGGAACACATTACAAGATTTGGGACAGTGATGCCCTTGAAGCTGGCTTCTTTCTTAAATAAGAAGACATTCCTGGGCTTAACTAGATGTAATAAAGACAAAGGGCATGAAAGCTGGATTACCAAGAGGGCCAGGCAGGGAGAATCTGGATTTTAAATATAAATTTGTATCTAAATTAAGAGCTTAGCAATATCACATTTGGTTTTTTCTATTCACAATTGTACAGTGTTTTTATGCTAACCTGGATAAATACTGCCCACTTACTCTTAGTAGATTCAAACACAGCTAGACAGTAAGAGGGAGGCATTTTTTTAAAGTGTTAACTAATGCTTTTAAATCAAATGCATTAAGAAATCTGAAAGGAGATAATAATTGGTGAACTACAGAGAGGTAAACCTAGCTCTCAATAAGCAGTGCTTTCCTGTACATAAGAAAAGTAACAACTGATATTTGAAACAGAAATTGAATTGTGACTCTGCATTTCATTGAGTTAATTATGTAGTGTTGTAGTCTTAAATAACTGTCCACGTATTTGTGACATCTGCATAATCAAATTTTCTAAGATGAAATTTTTAAAAAATTTGCTCCTTTAGTAATCTATTCTTGTGCCTTAATTTTTTCATGCCCACCCAGAGCTGAGGAAAGTTACTGGGAGGTACCTGGAATACTAAACCAATAAGATGGTGTGCCTGGGGTCTGACAGCTTTTTGCTTTGGCTAATTTGTTCACCCACTTATTTATATAATTATGTGATGATAATAGCCTGAAAACGCATTTTACACTATGGGATTGAAAACTACTATCATCGCTGAGCCCTTGAAAAGTAATTGTAGGAATAAATTATAGCTAATGCATAACTATTAGCCCTTAAAAGGAAAAACGACATGGAGCCAGAATTAGGACCAAATTAGTGATAAGTGGTAGTTATAAAAATGATGCCTGGAACACCAATCAGTTGGGAATAACCCAAACACCTGGAGAACTGTGCTGGAGGTGGTCCACGACACTGACATCTTTCTCAAAACACACATGGGATTGGGGAAAGGTCAAAAGGCCCCATGAAGAGTTAGAAGGGGAACCCTCACACAAAGTTAATGTCAGCCATCAGAATGGTACCTCTCAGATTAAGGAAACAAAGGAAGAGTTGGGTGCGTTCTTTACTCTGCCTGATTACCTCTGTGTTACTAACTTTAATGGACTTTTTTTTTCACTTTGTTTCTTATGCCACACCCTCCTTGGAGGAGTCTCTATGCCAGGATGTACACTTCTGGAAGATTCTTCTTACTCTCCCAAGTTTATTCTCTTCCACATGACTCTTAACTATTGGAATTAACTAGAGGTCTATTTTTGTGCTTTTCTTGTGCTCACTCTCCATTCTGCCTTGGTGAATCCTGTCATTCTTGTCTTCAGTTTTCACTAGTGTATGAACTGACAAAAGGCGGATTTCTATTTTTAGGTAGCCCCTTTCCTTCCCCAAGTTTCAAATCTATTTATCTAACTGGCCACTTGTGTGTCTGGGGTCATTTTACTTCACTCGAACTGAACTCAACATCATCTTCAGCTGATCAAACAACTTCAGCAAAGTGGCTACATATAAAATTAACTCTAACATAGCAGCCTTCCTTTACTCAAAGGATAGTCAGTCTGAAAAAAAAATTAAGAAAATGAGACCCGTTACAATAGTCACAAATAATATAAAATATCTTGGTGTGACCAAACAAGTGAAAGATCTATACGACAAAAACTTCAAGTCTCCGAAGAAAGAAATTGAAGATCTCAGGAGGTGGAAAGATCTCCCGTACTCATGGATTGGCAGGATGAACACAGTAAAAATGGCCATTTTACCAAAAGCATCTACAGATTCAATGCAATCCCCACCAAAGCTCAATTCTTCACAGATATAGAAAGAGCAATTTTCAAATTCATTTGTAACAACAAAAACCCCAGGATAGTAAAAACTGTTCTCAACAATAAGAGAACTTCTGGAGGAATCACCATCCCCGACTTCAAACTGTACTACATAGCAATAGTGATTAAAAAAATCACATGGTATTGCTACAGAGACAGGCATATAGATCAATGGAATAGAACTGAAAACCCTGAAATGAACCCACACACCTAAGGTCATTGATCTTTGACAAAGAAGCTAAAAACATACAATGGAAAAAAGACAACATATTCATCTAATGATGCTCATTTAAGTGGAGGTCTACATGTAGAAGAATTCAAATTGACCTATTCTTATAACCTCGTACAAATCTCAAGTCCAAGTAGATCAAAGACCTCCACATAAAACCAGATACACTGAATCAATTAGAATAGAAATTGGGAAAGAGCCTCAAACACATCGGCATAGGGGAAAATTTCCTGAACAGAAAACCAATGGCCCAGGCTCTAAGATTCACTATAGACAAATAGGGTCTCATAAAATTGCAAAGCTTTTGTAAGGAAAAGGACACTGTCATCAGGACAAACAGCAATCTACAGATTGGCAAAGATCTTTACCAATCCTACATCCAATAGAAGACTAATAGTCTACATATACAAAAACTCAAGAAGTTAGACACCAGAGAACCAAATAAACCTATTAAAAATGGGGTGCAGAGCTAAACAGAATTCTCAACTGAGTAATGTCAAAGGGTCAAGAAGCACCTAAAGAAATGTTCAACATCCTTAGTCATCAGGGAAATGCAAATCAAAACGACTCTGAGATTCTACCTCCTACCAGTCAAAATGGCTAAGATAAAAAACTCAGTTGATAGCAGATGCTGTCAAGGATGTGGAGAAAGAGGAACACTCCGCCATTGCTGATGGGATTGCAAGCTGGTTCAACCACTCTGGAAATCAGTTTGGTGGTTCCTCAGAATATTGGATATAGTACTACCTGAGGACCCAGCTATACCACTCCTGAGCATATACCCAGAAGATATTCTATCATATATCAAGGACACATGCTCTACTATATTCATAGCAGCCTTATTTATAATATCCAGAAGCTGGAAACAAAACAGATACCCCTCGATGGAAGAATGGATACAAAAATATGTGGTATATATACACAATGGAGTACTATTCAGCTATTAAAAACAATGACTTCACGAATTTTGAAGGCAAATGGATGGAACTAGAAAATATCATCCTGAGTGAGGTAACCTAGACACCAAAGAACACACATGGTATGTACTCAATGGTAAGTGTATATTAGGCTAAAGACTTGGAATACCCATGATTCAACTTACAGACCATATGAAACCCAAGAAGAAGGAAGACCAAAGTGTGGATACTTTGGTCTTACTTACAAGGGGGAACAAAATAATCAGGGGAGGTAGAGGGTGGGACTGCCTAGGGAAGAAGAGAGGAGGGGAAAGGAATAAAGGCAGTCAGGATCAGGTGTGGGAGGAGACTGAGGAGATATACAGAGGGTCAGAAAATTGAACAGATGTATGTAGCAGTGGTGATGGGGAACTGGGGGTATCCAACCTAAACTCCCAGGTGCCAGGAAAGCAAGAGGCTCCCAGGACCCAACGGGGATGCCATTAGCTGCAATACCCAACAAAAGGGAGAGGGAAACTGTAGAGATCATCTCCAGTTGTTAGGCATTGCTCCTAGTTGAGGGATGGGGCCACTCACCCGTCTCAAAATTTTAGCCCAGAATTGCTCCTGTCTAAAAGAAATACAGGAACAAAGAGTTGAGCAGAGACCAAAGGAAAAGGCCATCTAGAGACTGCCTCATCTAATCCAGCCACTACTGCTGATACCAAGAAGTGCTTGCTGACAGTGAATAGAAAGGAGAAAGAGGAAGAAGAAGAAAGAGGAAGAGGAGGAACCAGATAATGAGGAGGACAAGCTTCTTTGTAGTAGGAGCAGTTCCTAGAACTGAGGTTCCACTCAACTGTTACTATGAGGTGGCATATTCAGCAATGGAGTTTTGCAAGCAGCTCTATGACTAAGGGATAGAGAGATTTCAGACAAAAGTAGAAAATCCCAAAGTGTCAGACAGATATTACCATGCTTAAACTAGTCAATGTTACCTGAAAAATAGATTAAGGGAAAAAAATGAAAAGTCATGTTCTTTGAGTAAGAACTCACTAAAGTGGGCACAGAGAGATATATTGCATGCCAGTAACTCTATAACCAGATGCATCATAGGAAGGGCTTCTGAGATGTGTTATGTGCATTATCTCATTAAGGAGCTAATCATTCTTCCCATCTCCTTAATATGTCTTCAGTTGAATCAGATTTCCTGTAGGGTGATCTCCTGACCAGGTGATTAACAGACCAGAAATTAGATTAACTCTTAAGAGGGTCTGGGAAGAGAACAATATGTAATATTCTAATCTTTGAAGCAGATAAGAATGTCATGTTTGTACCCATAACTAAAGGTAAAATTATGATTCCATTCTTTTGACCAGAAGAAATTCACTTTTGTTTAACGAGTTCTCATAGCTCCATCTATTCAAGGAAAAAAATAAAACTCTAAAGAGGGACAGTTATGTTTTCCTCCATAATGTTACCTGAGAAGTGCTTGAGTTGGTGCCCAAAGCTGACTTTAGGGAGGGGGTCTTCCTCACTGGCCTTTAAGGTTAATAATCCCTTTGAACCCGTCAAGTGAAATCAGCATTAACCATCACAGTGTATTTTGATTTATCAGCTTATTTTCAAAACACAGCATATGACTTGGCACAAAATATGAGCTCAATACATACAAGTTAAGTAAATAAATGAACAAAACAACTTGTTTTGTTTTTTTGTTTTTAAATTTGAGAGTTATTTTAGATTTTTGAGAACTAAGACTGTATCCTACTTGTGCACCATTATATTCTTATACTTAGCTCAATGCAGAGAGAACCTGGTCCAGGAATAGGCACTAGCCTTCCCTCAGGGGCAGGAGAAAATTTTGTATGGCTCTGCTATTGAATACCAAGATGTAAGCTTATACTCTTTATTCTCAGCAGATGAATCTGCAGCTTGCAAGGCAGTTCTGTCCTGAGAAGACCCCTGAACTAATCATTCTAGAGTATATTTTTCTTTCTTTTTATTTATTTATTTATTATTATTTTCTTTATTTACATTTCAAATGCTATCCCGAAAGTTCCCTATACCCCTCCTGCCCCTTGCTCCCCTACCCACCCACTCCTACTACTTGGCCCTGGCCTTCCCCTGTGCTGGGTCATATAAAGTTTACAAGACCCAATTTTTCTTATAGGAGCACCCAGATCAGAAGTACTGAGGCACTACTGCTACTTTACCAGGATCTTCAGAATAGACAACATCAGTAGCCACCACTCAGCTGACAGAGGTAATGTGGGAGAGCAAAACTGAAAAGAGGAAGTGGACATAAAGTCCTACCCTTAACCAATAAGCTATTTGCTGTTGATGCTTAATGTCAAAGGGAAGTCAGTTTCTCCAGTGGAGTATGTAAACCATACCTCAGGGAGGTTGCATGCACAGTAGTTTTACAATACAAAACTGACTCCATGGTGTGTGTGTGTGTGTGTGTGTGTGTGTGTGTATTGTCTGTCTGTCTCTGTGTATTTTGTTTGTGTTTATGTGTTGTCTGTATGTGTATGTTGTCTGTGTGTTGTCTCTCTCTGTGAGTTTTCTGTGTGTGTTGTTTTTCTGTATGTTGTCTGTGAGTTGTGCATCTGTGTATGTGTGTGTGTGTGTGTGTGTGTGTGTGTGTGTGTATGCCTGTGTGTGTTGTCTGTGTGGCTTTTTTCATGTTTTTTTTTTGTCTCATTAGTTCTTGTTTGTTTTGATTTTCAGTTTTGGAGATTTTTGAGGGGAAGCCATGAAGTTGGGTGAGTAGGAAGGTAAGGAGGATATGGAAAGAAAAATATTAATTAAAAATATGATAGTAAGGGGGAAAGGCTATAAGGGACGCTTAAAGGATGGCTTTTAGGAGACACAGAAGTGGGGACAGAAGAAAAGATGACTATGACAGGGGATAAGGTTCCAGAAAATTGGAAAGGTAATTTTTTTTCCTCATCATCATTCTTTTCTTTAGTTCTTTGTAAATTTACAGCAGAGTAGGTATGCCATTACTAATGGGGAAAATGCATAAAGGAACACTAAAAACAAAGAATAATCTCAGTGTTGCAAAGGGGACACAAGAACAAAGCCAAAGTACCTCAACAAGGTAATTCTTATAATGAAAAGGGTGTTCTAAGATCAAACCAGTCTAGCAAACATACATGACCAGAATGGCTTCTGTCTTTTATCTCTACCTTAGGTGGTAACTGTCTCACATCCGGGTGGTGGGAGCTTGACTTCACAACCTGATGATATTTGCTAATCAGAGCAGAGGGAAATGTTCTGTGAGTTCTTGCAGGGTTAACCCCCTTTGATGGAAAAAAAAAAAAAAAACCCTTGCGTCTAATAAGAATTAGGTATTTTCCCCCAGAGCCACATATTTAGTAAAGTGGTAGAATTATTTTGAGCCAGAGTGAAAAAATTCATTCTCCAGCTATTATGTGACTTGCAACCAAGAGGCCTTGGTATTTTCTTGTGGAAATTAAGGAGGTACCAGGCCTCTTGTCATACTGGATAAAAAAAAAAATTCCATTAAGGGTTCATTTTCATTTTACTTCTTTAACTTTTTTTTAATTGGATATTTTCTTTATTTACATTTCAAATGCTAACCCCCATCCCAGTTTCTCCCCCTCAGAAACCCCCTATTCCCTCCCCCCTGCTTCTATGAGGATGCTCCCCCACCCATCCACTCCCACCTCCCTACCCTGACATTTACCTACACTGGGTCATCGAGCCTTCACGGGACCAAGGGCCTCTCCTCCCATTGATGACTGACTAGGCCATCCTCTGGTACATATGTAGCATTTTCGTTTTTCATCTGGCAGTGTCGTGTCAACTTGTTTTTATCAGAGAAGGATCTGAGGTCTCTTTTTAGAGCTTGGCTGCTGGCTCTGTACTGTTAGCCTTTACAGGATACCAACTTCAGTGTCTTCCAGGAAACCTGTATGATAAGAGGCCTGGTACCTGCTACTGCAGATCCTCACACTCAGCACTTGTCTATATCCCATTCCTGCAAGCTGAATAAAGTACCCATATTGTCTTTTGAGGACTTCTATGCCTCCTTTTTGGGGATGCAAGGGAAATGATTGGAGCACAAGGGTGCTGATTTCTGACAGTTGCATACCTAGATTCACAGGTACTAGCTGTCTTATATTGGGCATAGCCTCTGTAGTAAATGGATTGTTTGTGTTACCCAATTTGATTCTCATCACAGCCCTATAAAAATGGACCTAATTATTCCCGTTTTCCATATGAACAAACTAAATACCAAAGAGCCCACTTTTAGAAAGTGGACATAAGGGAATTCCAACACCAATTCTTTTCCTCCTGTACTGATTTCTTGCTTGTTAATATTTATGTTGCATTTGATAAATGGAAGCCTCTCTGAGGCTCATCTAAGGAAGGAGAATGACTAAAAGCCTTACTTCATAGTGTTGCTATGAGACTTCCAAAGCATAATGTGCATAGATAACATGCTGTATGTGTTCCATGCATTGCAGTAATGCCTAGAGTATTTGTGGTCTCAGTTATATTCTTATACCTGTAAGCTGCTCAATTGAGCTCTTGCAACCAGAGATCTAAAGGAGAAAAGCAAAGGCTCCTTCTGGCAGAAAAACATGGTGACATTTTGTCTCCTAATAGTCAGCAACTCCCTTTCTTTCCCTTCTACTCCAGGGGAACCGGCATCAGTTTGTGTCACAAGTCTCCCCAGGTGACAATCATGATGAGGTGATCTACATAATATAAAATTAAAATTCTTGCAGTTAGCCAGTCAATGCCTTTAAATAAAACTGAAATGAAATTAAATGAAAGAAGATATCTTTTCAATTGTTTAAATCACTGCCTTCCGCACCTGTGGAGGAGAATTTGTAGCACTCACATGTTGAAATCTAATATGCACGCTCTAATCGCTTAGAACTGATTACTTTAATGAATTTTAAAGGTAGGGCTTTAATTAAAACAGGTCTCTATGGACAGAAAGCATGCTATTTTGTGAGCTCTGTAAATATTGTCTTTTAAACTAATAAGTTCAGTTACCAGAAATACTACTGTGTATAAACAGTTGGCTTTTTCCCCTGTGCAGTGGGAACATAACGAGATATTGAAGACAGGCAAGCTGTATTTCAAAGCTTGGCATCTGGTTTTCAAAATAATACTGACTTAAATTTCCAAGACATTTTCCCCCTCTGGAACACAGAGAATTATCGAGGTATGATCTCATCCTTTCTGCAGACATCACCCTGTAAGGTTGGACTGAGGGAGCCAGTGTCACTATGGCAGCATCTCCAGATCTTCATGATTCACTTTCAAGCTTCCATTATATCCCGTTTCATTCTCTACAAGACTGACAAGTTTGAGGCCATCCAGAGACACACCACAATTTCTTCCTCCTTACCAAACCCATGTTGCTTTCACCTTTTCAGAATAGGTGACACATGTCATTATAGTGATGCTTGTGATGCAGTAGTCTGGGCTAAGGATCAAAATATATCATTTCATTTAATCTTCAAATTACATTTAGGAAGCAGGCTCTAATAGTCTCAAAGGATCTTGTTCAAGTTTAGTTTCTGTGGCTGTGATAAACACTATGGCTCAAAGTTGAAGAAGCAAGGATTTATCTGGCCTACACTTTCAGATTATAGTCAATCATTAAGGAAAGACAGAGCAGAAACCCAAGCAGAAACAAAGGCAGAAACTGTGGACAAGCATTGTTTTCTGTTTTTCCCTTTACTTTCTACACAGTTAGCTTTCTTATACTGCCCAGATCACCCATTCTAGAGATGGTAATACCCACCATGGACTATACCCTTCTGCATCAATTAGCAATTGAGAAAATGTCCCACAACCATACATATTTGTTAGTACAATTGAGACAGTTACCTCAGAAAACTCCATGCACTTCCCAGAGAATGCACTTCCCAGAGGCTGTGTCAAATTCTAAATTATAGCTGAAACTAAGTAGGACACTCATCTCCTAGTCAACTTGACACACAATCATACTTTAAGCCAGAACATTTCCTTACATTTTTGTCCAGAGGATCTTACATTAATATTATAATATAAAATATAGTAGAGCTTTAAAATCCTACAGTAGTTTTTTTTTTTTAATTCAATGCTTCAAAAGTTCAGTGTCTTTTTAGAAGTATCCAAAGTCTTTTACCTGCAGGCTTTTGTAAAATAAAAAGCAAGCTAAATGCTTTCTTATTCCAAGAGAGTAGGACCAGACTACAATTACTATAAGATCAAAGCAAAAACCCTACATCAGGAGTGTAAGCATTTTGGCTTTCTAAGCCCACCCCAGCTCATGGAGACTTATCTGTATTTACAATGCTGATAGCCCTAAGCTAGGCTTACTTCCCAGCTAGTTCTTAATTTATACCAACCCATTTATACTACGTACATTCTGCTGCATAACTGGTTATCTCGCCCAACTCTCCCAGAGTTCTTCTTCTCTCTCTCTCTCTCTCTCTCTCTCTCTCTCTCTCTCCCTCCCTCCCTCCCTCCCTCTCCCCCCCCTCTCTCTCTGCTTGTTCTCTCCTGCTTTGCTACTGGCCATTCAAATTTTACTGACAGGTGAATGCTTTTATATACTGCACAAGAGATTTTTTTTTCCCACACAAGAGTCTTAATCGAATCATGTAGTTCAATAGACAGTATCTAGAAATTGCTCCTGGTCTTCCAGCTCCAGAAGGGCTTGGATAGTTTCGTGTCCTTCTGTCTACAACACACAGAACATAGGCTTGTTTTGTAGGCCTAGGCCAACTCCACTCCACACCTGCCACTGTCCTTCATAGTCATCACTGCAACTGAGGCTGTAACCTTAACTAATGCCCCCTCCTAGAGTCACTTCAGGAACTACTATACTAGCATACTGAGTCAGGCCTTAGCTACTCTACTCTCCATTCTTGGAGCCTATGAGCCACCAAAACCAGTACTACACTGAAGGACTTCTACAACTTGCTAAGTTAAGCTGCCAGCTGGTGATACAGCCTTAGCTCCCTTAGATGACAGCTTTTCTTATCGTGAGGAAACTCATTCCTTTTCACAGAAGATTTCACAGCAACGATGCTGATCTTTCATTTATCACAGCTAAGTTTTCAGCCCCTGATGACCATTATCCATTGTTCCACTGAATCAAATGTTTTATTTCCACAGACTCTTGATCACACACACACACACACACACACACACACCTAATAACATTTTCATTTGTTTTGGAAACATCATGCACAGCAGACCCCCCCCCCCACTGTATGCATTCCTCACTGCATTCTTATAGCCCAAGTTCCCACAGAACGGCCCATTAAACTTTGAAAACACATCATCTTTTCCTGCTCAAATTTCCAAATGGTCCCTAAAACAACAAGATCGGGTTCATCAGAGTAACAGCCTCCCTCTTGGTCCAATTTCTGTTCTACTTTGCTTTCTGTTGCTGTCACAATCAGCACAGTCAAAAGCGACTTGGAGAGCAAATGCTTTAGTATTTCACAGCTCACCATTAGGACAGTTGAGGTGTGAATTCAACCAGGTGCAGAGGCAGAGGCCATGGAGGGAGCTGCTTACTTATTTGGACTTCAGATTTTGTCCAGCTTTTTGTATACCACTTAGCCTCTCCAGCCTCCAGTTAGGATGAGTGAGATGGGTCTTCCTACATCAATTAGTAATCAAGAAATATTCCTTAGACATTCCCACAGGCCATTGTGATTTGAGGCATTCTCTAACTTGAGACTACCTCAGATAACTCTGAGCTGTGTGAAGTTGGTAGCTGAAGCTAACTGGGAAAGGTCATCTTTCAGATAACATTCAAATCCCCTTGATTCCCTTTCGGTCCCTTATAACTTTCTGACTTCATTTTTTTTTTGTCTCCACTTCCCCTGGTTAAACTGGAAAGATGCGCACAGGCTGATGAAGCAGGCTCTCCACTGCAAATTGATTTAATAATATATTTAAAGAGAGACTCTCTGTTGAGGATCTACTATATTCCAAGCATCCTAGTTTCATTTCTGTTGCTATGATAAAATACCCTGACCAAAAGTAACTAAGGGGAGAAAGGGCTTAGGGAAGGTAAGCAGAAGAAACTTAGGTCATAACACATCCACAATCAAAAGAGAAATAAATACATGAATACTTCATATTTAGTTCACTTTCTCTACTCTTATATATAGTCTAGGACTCAAATTCAGGTAATGATGCCACCCAAACTGGGCTGAATCTTTCCACATCAATTAAGGCAACCAAGACAATCCCCAGGGACGTGTTCACAGGCTAGCTTGATCAGATAGTCCTTCATTTAGACACTCTCCTCAGGTGACTTTAGATTGTGGCAAGTTGAAAATTAAAACTAACGCATCAAGTTTTATGCCAGTTATTTGTATACAGTTTACACATTCCAGTAATTCTGTGAGAAAGGTGTCATCATTATACTGATATATCGATGAGAAAACCCACACTTTTCAAAAAAAAATGGAATTGTAGTTTTCAAGGCCTCAAACTAGGCAAGTGGCAATACCAAACTGTTTATCTCCGAATTCTGGTTTGTTTCCTTTAAACACAACCCCCTAAAGCCTAGAAATCTGTTTGGAGACACATGAGCACTGATGCAACTTCTCTCGCTTCGATATCCTACTTGTCCCATTTGATTCAACCTCTAAGCAGCAGCAGCGGAAGCAGCAGCAGTAGCAGCAGCAGCAACAGCAGCAGCAGCAGCAGCAGCAGCAGCAGCAGCAGCAGCAGCAGCAGCTTTCCAGGCTGGGAGGCAGTGTGCATGACATGGATCAACGGTCAGTCACCTCTAATTATGTGGCTCAGCTACTGAATGCTTTGCTGCCAGAAAGCTGCTCCTTTCTGTCAGTATAAAGTTCTGTCTTCTTTCAAATAACCTCCAATTTAGTACTCCAAATCTTCACTCTAGGTTATTTAGAGGAGGTATTAGTCATGCTGTGGTCAGTTTCAGGATCCCCTGTTGCTCAGATTTCTTACAGTGACTTGGTGATTTCTCTTCCTCAATAAAGATCAAAGAACGGAGACCTTTGACCTTGGAGGGTGTGGAAGACAATCCTAGCACTCACCAGATTTCCTGTTCTACTTTTCTGAAGTGTGCCTTAACTACAATTTTAAGATTCCTGTATAAGTTATGGCTGTGTAACCATACCCTTAAAAATAGGCATGAATAGTCATGTGCACTATGACCATATTAGAACATCATATGCTCATGTGAGCCTCTGTTCAGGGTCCTCTATATGGATGTAATGGAGAAAACACTGAGAAATTAGTGAAAGCTTGGTCCTGGATCACAATGTGAGAGACACCCAACAATGAAGACTTGTACTGGATTGTGTTATGAGTTAAAAATAATTTTCCTATGAGAGACACTAAGCAGATTCAGTATGTTGTAGTTGACTCATAAGAGATAGTTTATTTAATTAATTCCTGCACCCGAGTTTCAGGGAACATTGCAGAAGAAGAGGAAGATTGTAAGAGCCAAAGGAGCAGGAAGTCTACTTTCAGAATGTATCCCCCAGAAATAGCATGGATGCTACAGCGTGATACTTCAATAATAACCCTGTCTAAAGAAAACTCAACCAATGTCAATGTCAATACACATAGTCATGAGGAAGGGAAAGATTCCACAGTAGAGGTCCCTACCCTAGACAACCAGAAATTACTGTTGAGAGAGAAAATTAGTCTTTGCCAGAGATAAGCCCCTAATGAGTTATGCCATACAAAGGGACAGCCCTGAAATCATGTATATAAAACAAGAAAAATGAATGCAGCAGAGTGTATTTATATATTTATGCATTTATATATGTAACAATAATAAATAAATAGAGGTCATAAACTTGAGAGGGAGAGGGGGAACGAGAGCATTGGAAAGGGGGAAGTTCAGTGCTAATGATTGTAATTACATCCTAATTTTAAAAACTTTAAAAGTTTGTGGTAATGGAGATGATATTTGGGCTATAAGGAATAGTTTTATTTAGTTAATATAGAGGAAAACAATTTCTGGATGCCCATAAAGTAAATGTCAAGGAAGGACATTGAAGAAGTAAATCAAATCATTATCACTGATGAGACAAGTGAGGTACAGGGTGGAAAGAGCAACTCATTCACTCTATCAGTTTATATGCTTCCTCTCCCACCTGGAAAGTAAGCCACAGAAAGTTACAAGGTGAGATCGTTTCCTCTCCATGGATAGCTGGAAAAAGTAGCATATGCTAAGGATGATGCCATCTATGCACATACAAGGGCCCTGATGAGCAGCAGCGTCACCCCACCCTATGGAATGTCTCTGAGACATTTTTAAAGCACACTCTAATATGTCATTGCCACTACTGAAGAATGGAGAACAGTTATCCTTCTGTGTCACCAGTCCTCTTGGGGCTATCTTAAGATCAACCTGTCCTTCTAAATGCTGGCATCAACTGTGACCTATGAGGGTTACTTTAAGCAGAACTAACTCACTGAAGGAAAGGGAATGTGTGTGGTTTGTAGGAGAAAACCCAACAGAGACGGGACAGGTATGCACAGTTTTCTTTCTTTCTTTCTTTCTTTCTTTATTTATTTATTTATTTACTATTTATTTATTATTAATATTTGGATCAAGTGACATTGAACTCAGCCAGTTGTGGCATCATTCTCTATTATGTCTGGAGGACTGTTCTTGACCCTCGTAAAGCAAACTTGGGGTTTATAATCTCATAAAGAGGAGAAGTTATTTTAATGTAATACATCATTTTCTGTACTGTGCTTAGAAACATATTTTCCCCAATCTCAGGAAATCATGGAAATACAGCCAAGTGAGTAATGTTTTGTGTATATATTTATTTGAATATATCAGAATGTTGTAAATGAAGTGTTTCTTTCTGAAATATAAATTTGGAGGTTTGCCTGAAATCATGCCAATTTTCCCTCTGCTGTATTAAGTAAGAAATGTGTTCCTTAATGAGTGACTAATAGCTGTGTATCTGTTTATCATTATTCAGTCATTAAACATTTATAGAACGCTTATTAGGGGCACCATGCTAGACATTACTTGGGGGAATATTTGGTCAGAATAGGTTTTTTTTTTTTCGTTTTCTTTTTGCAATTGACTCCGGAGCTCAGAGGACCTGCCCCTGCCTTCCACATTAGCCCCTTCTAGCAGAGCAGTATTTGCCAGGACACGCCATTCAGGCAGCTCCTACTCAGCACCAGTTACTTTGATGAGGACCCAATTTTTTTAACTTTGTGGTTTCATTCCTCACTGTTGTGTACTCTCTCCTGAATTAATAACTTTATCATTTTATGTTGTTAAATATTAAACTTTTTAATAGGAAACTGCATATTTTTGTAGATGAGTAATGGGGGTGACATATTGAATGCTTCTTATCATATATTGACTCCAGATTTTGTAATACATTGCTGACCAGATTCTCTTCCTTCCAGACACCAGCCAGATCACTGTGGGCAGGAAAGTAAAGGCTGGTAGAAGTCTAGTTAACCCTTAGTGGTGTATATTACATGAAAGCAAAAGGTAAGATATTTGAGGGGCAGGGTAGGCCAGTGAGAAATGTTAAGGTAATACAGAAGATATGAACAAAGTACAATAATATACATGCATGATAAACCCATTATTTTATATGGTGACCAAAAAGTTTTCTGAAAAGAATAACGATCATTTACTTAATCATAATTGAATATTAGTTATTCCTAGTTTTCCACTGCAATAATTGTTTATATATTCCTATTTATTTGTTTGTTTATTTATTTATATAGTTCTTTCTTTGTATTTGTAAGGAATAGGTTCCTAGAAACTTCATTTCTACACCAAGGAAAAAATATACATATACATAAATATATATATAAATATATATACACATACATATACATAAATACACACACACACACACACACACACACACATATATATGTATATATATATATAAAACTTTTCTTTTGGGGGGGTTTCGAGACAGGGTTTCTCTGTGTATCCCTGGCTGTCCTGGAACTCACTTTGTAGACCAGGCTGGCCTCGAACTCAGAAATCTGCCTGCCTCTGCTTCCCGAGTGCTGGGATTAAAGGCGTGTGTCACCACGCCTGGCTATATATAACTCTTTTGAGACAGAGTTTCTCTGTGTAGCCCTGGCTTTCCTGGAACTCACTCTATAGGCCAGGTTGTAGACCAGGTCTACTTACCGAGATCCTCCTGCCTCTGCCTCCCAAGTGCTGGATTAAAGGTATATGCCACTGTCACTGGATTCACAATTATTCTTAATCCTTATGTGTGTGTGACATTTTATCTGACTTCTCCACATAACAATTCCTCTTATACTGCTGCTTCATTTTTAGCTGTACAAACTGCAGGTATTGTTCTACCACTCAAGACTTTGGGTCAACAGATAATATCTATTGTCAGGGCTATGAGTACACTTTGTATTTCTTGACCACTATAAACAGTTGACTGTATAAACATTTGAGTCACCACTTAGGGTTAACTAGACTTCTTCCAGTCATTACTTTCCTGCCAACAGTGATGTGGCTGGTGTCTGGAAGTAGAAGAATCTGGTCAGCAGTGGAGCCCTGGCTTATCTTGGCATCTTAATTTCTTTCCAAGTGGAAATTGCATTACTTTAAACAGAAATATGATTTAATGATTTAAAAAATACATAGCTGTCTCCTTTCTAACTGCTCATTAAGGTTGAGAAAATGCCTTTAGAATGGTTTACAAAATGACATATAGAGATAAACAGGAGGCTAAGAGAAAAAGACTGAGAGACATAGACTATTCTAATAGAAAAGAGCAATAGAGCATGTTTCTAATTCTACTCTGCTACTAGCTCTAAATGACACTGAAATGCCCTTTTGTCCAGCTGGGCCTCAGTGTCCCAGTGTACACAAAGAGGCAGCTACCTCTGTGATCTCTTTTATCTTTAAGCATGCAGTGTTACAAATGAAAACATTGGGAATTTTAAATGAATCTCTGCCTATTTCTCCATGTAATGAATTGTATGGAGGTGGTAGTGATTTGGACAGTCTAATAACTCCTGAGGTTGAATCAGAGACCTGCAGAAGTAAAATATTATATCTGCCCCTCCCCCATCAAAAAGCTTGAATCAGCTCACAGTAGCTTAACTGTCCTGAAAGGTTCTGAATAGGACTATCTTAATGTACCTCATAGAATATGTTAATTACAGAAGCTGCTATCTTACAGTATATCTTACAGTATATACCCCTCGGGAAAATTTTAACAGTGAAAATTAAACTATGACACGGTGCTGCCTTAATATGAATTTTATCATGCATTCCAAAACCAGCAATATTAAAACTCATAAAAACCTATCTTGTACTCAGCAGTATTCATGTATTTCATCCTAAGTTTTAAATTTGAAAAAATGCAACTTACAATAAACATTAATTACATATTTCAATGTGAGAAGTAATAGTGTGTTCACTAAGAGAAATAACCTGAAGATTATCTAGCATTTATACTTCTAGATAATTAACACAAAATTCCCAAGATCAGAGACAAAGATCTATAACAAAAGCAAGCACGCAAGCACGCAAGCAAGCAAGCAAGCAAGCAAGCAAGCAAGCAAGCAAGCAAGAAAGAAAGAAAGAAAGAAAGTGCTTCAGCAAGGACATCCAGAAATGATATCTGTACAAAACAAGGAAAACAAAGGTTGGCAATATCTACATTTTCTTTTTTAAAACTTAAACTATCCTAAGTCATTCATGGGGCATTTCATTCGGGCAAACTAGCTGAGTTTCCACAATGGCGCCTTAGTTGAGCTTTCCCTGTTCCCATCCCATTTGTCTATACTCAAGAGCAGCCTTGAAAATGATACCCCCATGGGCATTTTCTTTCTTTCTTTCTTTCTTTCTTTCTTTCTTTCTTTCTTTCTTTCTTTCTTTCTTTCTTTCTTGCTTTCTTTCTTTCTTTCTTTCTTGCTTTCTTGCTTTCTTGCTTTCTTGCTTTCTTGCTTTCTTGCTTTCTTGCTTTCTTGCTTTCTTGCTTTCTTGCTTTCTTGCTTTCNTTGCTTTCTTGCTTTCTTGCTTTCTTGCTTTCTTGCTTTCTTGCTTTCTTGCTTTCTTGCTTTCTTGCTTTCTTGCTTTCTTGCTTTCTTGCTTTCTTGTTTTCTTTCTTTCTTTCTTTCTTTCTTTCTTTCTTTCTTTCTTTCTTTCTCTCTCTCTCTCTCTCTCCTTCCTTCTCTTTCTTTTTCTTTCTTTCTTTCTTTCTTTCTTTCTTTCTTTCTTTCTTTCTTTCTTTTATTAGATATTTTCTTTATTTATATTTCAAATGTTATCCCCTTTCCTGGTTTACCCTCAGAAAACCCCCTATCCCCTTCCCTCCCCCTGCTCACCCACCCACCTACTCCTGCTTCCTGGCCCTGGCATTCCCCTATACTGGGGCATATATAGCTAGAGTGACAAGTTCCACAACCACACAAACCAGATACTATTGTGGGTGCCAAGAAGAGCTTACTAACAGGAGCCCGATATAGCTGTCTCCTGAGAGGCTCTGCCAGTGCCTGATAAATACAGAAGTGGATTCTCACAGCCATCCATTGGATGGAGCACAGGGTCCCCAATGAAGGAGCTAGAGAAAGGACCCAAGGAGCTGAAGGGGTCTGAAGCCTCATAGGAGGAACAACAATATGAACTAACCAGTACCTTCAGAGCTCCCTGGAGCTAAGAGTACACATGGTGGGACTCATCGCTCCAGCTGCATATGTAGCAGAGGATGACTTAGTTGGTCATCATTGGGAAGAGAGGCCCTTGGTCCTGTGAAGGTTCTATGTCCCAATATAGGGGAATATCAGGAACAGGAATCAGGTGTGGGTGGGTTGGGGAACAGGGGGAGGTAGGGAGAGGATAGAGGACTTTCAGAGGGGAAACTAGGAAAAGGAGATAATATTTGAAATGTAAATAAAGAAAATATCTAATAAAAAAAGAAAGAAAATGAGACCCTATAGGATGATCAGCCCTTTCAACTATCCTGTACCCCCGAGATTCCTCAGACATTGAGCTACCTACCAAGCAACATACACTGGCTGATATGAGGCCCCTGATACATATACAGCAGAGGACTGTCTGCTCTGGCCTCAGTGAGAAAAGAAGCACATAACCCTGGAGAGACTTGAAGCTCCAAGAGAGGTATGGTGGGCTGAGGGAGGCAGGTAGGGACATCCTCTTGGAGATTGGGGAGGAGTTATGGGATGAGGAACAGCCAGAGGGCAGACCTGGTGAAGGATAATGACTGAACTATAAAAAAAATGACGAAAGAAAGAAACAAAGAAACAAACAAATAAACAAAGTGAATAACTTATCAGCCACTCAAAGAACAAAGTGACATTTCTAAATCTCATACCTGGAGACATTTCACTGCTGTACCTGACTGATGACATGCAAAATGTTTCTTATTCAGAGCTTACCTTGAGCCTTACTCATTGCAAATATCCCTACTAGAAGATGTTTAGTTACAATAGTGAGCAACAATTATTTAATGTTACAATTGTATGGATCAGCATTATTAATGGGGACAAGGGGGAAATCTACCCAAAACAAAACAGAAAACAAAAACCAAACCCCTCCAAACAAACAAACTAAAATATTTTAGAAGATTGAAATGTCCATGGGATATTTTGGGGAAAATGTCAAGAAAACTTGGAATAAAAGGAATTTTCCTCAATATATTAAAGGATGTTTATCAAAAATGCCCAGAGTTAGCAAAATATTCAGTGGTGATAGACTGAAAGCATTCTCTCTAAGATTAGGAACAATCTGGGGATACTTGCTTTGTTGGTTCTATTCAATAAGGTACTACAAGTTCTAGCCAGGCTATTTATACAAGAAAAAAGGGTATCTTATCTTGAAAAGAAGTAAAACTACACTTAGATGACAAGATTTTGTATATAGAAATTCCCAAGAAATTCATAGTATTTCTAATCAATTCAGACTAGTTCCATGATGTAGATCAATATACGAAGAAAAGGTTATATTTTTAAGAGAGGGTGCAGTGAAACCACCAAATGAGAGCACCCCATAGCTGGAAAGGAAGTTTATTTGGGGAGTCCAACTGCTGGGCTGCCTCTCAAGGGGCAGAGAACATTAACCACTGGGAAGGCCTGGTTAGTTTTAAGGGGACAGGTAGTGATGGGAGGAGAGGTATTGACCAGAAAAGTCAAGGAGTTAGTATTACAGCTTTGAGCTGTTGTAGGCTGCTTGTGTTAATCAGGAACTAAATGATGCCTTTGCCATGGGTAGTTGATGGTTCTATAAGTAGTTACTGTCCTGATAAACAGAAGGCCTTATGAGATTCCTAAGAAATGATGAGTTTAAGTTTCTGTTTACCTAATAACAATTTTTCTGTTTATAAGTGGTAGTTTTTCTGTTTAGGACATTATCACCAGCACTGCCATTTTGGGGGTCCACTTGAACCTAACTATTTTTATACAATATTACAGAAAGATTTATAAATGAATTTCACTTACAATAGCATCAAAAAATTTAAAGTCTTGTCAATGAGTTATACCAAAAAGCTGCAAAGCTTTCATGCTAAAACTATAAACAAGCAGATATGCTAGTATATACCTATAATCCTATTACTTGGGAAGAAAAAAAGACATGAGTTTGAGGCCAACTTGAGCTATGCACCAAGGCCTTGTTTATAAACAAGCAAACAAAATGTTTTCTTATAGATGGTACATCTTAGTGCCAGGCAAGGTGTCACATTTTAGCATGAGGGTACTGATGTGAGAAGACTTTTAAAGGCTAGATTAAGCTACATGTTGATACTTTGTCTCTGTAAGAAAGAAAGGGAAAATTAAGCATTGCTACAGTAAATTACAGATAAATAAATGTGAAGATATTAGTGTCCATGACCTGAATTATTTACACTCTTAAGGATTATCACATAGAAGGGAAAGTCTCTTACACCCTCTGGAACCATTAGCCTAAATGAGTTCTTCTTTCTATAATTTCCCTCTGACATGATATTTTGTCACTACTATAGAAAATTAACTATACTGTTAAGAACTTAATAATTCCAAATTGCTGAAAAGATGTAGTAAAATATTTGTTAAAATCATGGTGACCTGGTTTTCACAAATGGAAAAAAAGTTTTTTTTTATTAATTATTTACTTTATATCCTGAACACAGCTTCCTCTTTCTCCCTTTCCTCCCCGTCCCCCCCCCTAAGTACCTCCCCTCCTTTTGTCCACCCCTCCTCTCCTTGGCCTCAGAAAAGGGGAAGCTTCTCATGGATATCAACAAGCAGATATAGCATGGACATCAAGTTGCAGTAGACCTAGGCACATCTCCCTATTGAGGCTAGAAAGGGAAACTAGTTAGTGGGCAATATAGTCAGAGATAGCCCCTGCTCTTGCTTTAGGAATCCCACATGAAGACCCAGCTGCATAACTGTTATATATGTGCAGAGGGTCTAAGTCAGTCCCATATATGTTTTCTGGTTGGAAGTTTAGTGTCTGTGAGACCTTATGGAGTCCTGGTTAGCTGATTCTGTAGGTTTTCTTGTGATGTTCTTGACTCCTCTGGTTCCTTCAACCCTTCCTCTCCTCTTTTTAAAAATGTTTATTTATTTGTTATTTCTATTAATCATTTTATTCATATCTCCCTTTCCAGTTAACCTTCCACAGTCCCCCCCCATCCCATGCCCCATGCCTCTCCTTTGCCTCTATGAGTGTGCTTCACCACCGATTCTCCCACTCCTGCATCAACACCCTAGCATCCCTGGATGCTGGGTCATCAAGCCCCATAAAGATATGTAAATAAATAAATAATTATATAAATACATAAAATAATTAATGAAAAGTAAATTCTTTTATTAAAAGACTTTTTATTATCCAGGTCTTTCACTTCCTTGGTTAAAATTACCCCAAGATATTTTGTATTATTTGTGGCTGTTGGGAAAGGTGCTGTTGCCCTGATTTCTTTCTTAGCCCCTTTGTCATTTGTATATAAGAGGGTTACTGACTGTTTTTTAAGTTATTCTTGTATCCAGTCATTTCACTGAAGATATATATCAGCTGTAAGAGTTCCCTGGAAGATATTTTGGGAGGTCACTTATGTAAACTATTATATTATTTGAAAATAATGATACTTTAACATCTTCTTTTCCAATTTGTATTCCCTTGATCTCCTTTAGGTGTCTTATTGTGCTAGCTAAAACTTAAAGTTCTGTAGTGAATAGATATGGAGAAATTGTGCAGCCTTGTCTGTGATTTTAGTGGAATTGCTTTAGCTTTCTTTCCATTTAATTTGAGTTTGGCTGTTGGCGTGCTGTATACTGCATTGTCTTTAGGTACGTGCCTTGTAGCCCCGATCTCTCCAAGACTTTATCACTAGTGGATGTTGGATTTTGTCAAAGGCTTTTTCAACATCTGATGAGATGAGCATGTATATTTTTTCCCTTTCAGTTGATGGATTTTCATATTTTGAACCATCCCTGCATCTCTGGGATTAAGCCTACTTGATCATAGTAAATGATATTTTTGAAATGTTCTTGGATTCAGTTTACTAGTGTTTTATTGAGTATTTTTGCATCAATGTTCATAAGGGATATTAATCAAATTCTTGTTCTTAGTTGAATCTTCATGAGGTTTAGTTATCATGGTGATTGTGTCCTCTTAAAATGAATTAGGCAATGTTCCTTCTGTTTCTATGTTATGGAATAAGTAGAGTATGGGTATTAGCTCTACTTTAAAGGTCTGGTAGAATTCTGCACTAAAATCATCTGGCCATAGGCTTTGGGGGGGGGGCTAGGAGATTTATTGACTGCTTCTATTCCTTTGGGGTTTATAGATCTTTTTAAATTGTTTACTTGTTATTGACTTTGCTTTGGTAAGTAGTATTTATCAAGGAAACAGTCCATTTCTTTTATCTTCATCAATTTTGTGGTGTATCTGTTTTTGAATTAAGGTCTGATGATTCTTTAGATTTCTGCAGTATCTGTTATTATGTCCCACTTTTCATTTCTGATTTTCTTAATTTTATATTCCTCTTTGCCTTTGAGATAGTTTAGCTAAGGATTTGTCTATCTTGTCGATTTTGTCTAAGAACCAACACTTTGTTTCATGGATTCCTTGTATTGTACTCTTTGTTTCTGTTTTACTGGTTTCAGCCCTGACTTTGACTATTTCCTGCCTTCTACTCATCTTTGATAAGCTTGCTTCTTTTTGTTCTAGAGTTTTCAGGTATGCTATTGTGTTGTTAGTATGAGATACCTCCAATTCTTCATGAATGGACTTAGTGCTATGAACTTTTCCTCTTAGCACTGCTTTTATTGTGTCCCATAACCTTGGGTATTTTGTGACTTGTTTTTATTAAATTTTTGAAAGTCTTTCATTTCTTTATTTCTTCCTTGACCCAGTGGTCATTGAGTAGGGAGTTCTTCAGTTCTTCAGTTTCCATAGGTTTATAGTCTTTCTGTTTCTTTTGTTGTTAATGTCCAGCCTTAATCAATGGTGTTATGATAAGATACAGGGGGTTATTTCAGTTTTCTTGTATCTGGTGCAACTTGCTTTATGTACAATTATATGATTAGTTTTGGAGGAAGACCCATAATGTACTGGACAGAAGGTATATTCTTCATGTTTGGGTGAAATTTTCTATAGATACCTGTTAGGTCCATTTGAATCATGACCTCTGTTAGTTTCATTTTTTTCTCTGTTTAGGTTCTGTTTTGATGGCCTGTCTATTAGTGAGAATGCATACTGTACAGAAGTGGTATACACATACACACACACACACACACACACTCAGAGTCAAAATACTCATGTACAGAAAATAGAATAAAATTTGAATCTTTTTTTTTAAAATTAGAACGTCAAAGGAACTAGGTTGGAATCAATGCTTACTCTTCTGCCACATTTGATTAGGACCTAGTTCATAAAATCATCTAAATTACTTTTATTTTTACAAAAATTTCCCTTGATAAGAAGGAGAATGGAATGAGTGTGATTTTGATTACTCACTGGCACATTGCAGGAGAACCAGGATTTGGTCCCAGGCCATACTAACTTTTGGGTCTGTACATTTTCTCATCTAACAGTGTGCTTTTGTGATGCCCTTCACATGGTCTTGGTGTTGTAAATGCTCAAGTCTAGCTACTTTCTTGACTCAAGTTTACTTTGTACATCTAAAATGTAGAATGAAGCTTAGCATTTTCTGTTTATGCCACTGCCCAGGAGCTCCATAGTTTTCTGCCCTAACCCTTTCAATGACCAATTCCAATACCCTACTTACTAAACTTTGGCTATTACCTTAATCTCAAGTGTTATTTTCAAACAGTATTTAAAAGACATTTGTGTGGGTGTGAGGGGTAGGTGACGATAGGCTAGCAGTAGAGTCTGAAAAATACACATATACATTTTTTGTATCTGAGTTTTTTGAATTTAACAAGCCTCCATATTATCTGCATGTTCTTTATTATATAGATCTATCTATCTATCTATCTATCTATCTATCTATCTATCTATCTATCTATCTATCTATCTATCATCTACCTATCATTTGTATGTCTATCTACCTATCTACCTAGCTATCTATCTATCTCTATATCTATCTATCTATCTATCTATCTATCTATCTATCTATCTATCTATCATATATCTATATCTATCATCATCTATCTATCAAAATGTCCTCACTCATTTTGTAACTCTGGATAACCTGGAACTCATTGTATAGACTTGCCTGGCTTGGAAATGACAGAAATCGAAGTGTTTCCTGAATGGGGGAAATAAATTCATGTAGTATCACACCTGATCATGGACTTAAAAATATTTTTATTAATTCTTTGTGAATTTCATATAATGATTTTGAACATATTCAATACCTTTCTCCCCAACTACTTTTTCTTTTTCTTTCACATTTGCCTTTCCTTATTTTATTCTTTATTTCATTTACTTTTTATTTATTGTTTATTAGATATTTTCTTTATTTACATTTCAAATGCTATCCCGAGAGTTCCCTATACCCTCCCCGCACCCCTGATCCCCTACCCACCAACTTCATGGCCCTGGCATTCCTCTGTACTGGGGCATATATAGTTTGCAAGACCAAGGGGCCTCTCTTCAAAATGATGGCCGAATAGGCCATCTTCTGCTACATATGCAGCTAGAGACACGAGCTCTGGGGGTACTGTTCATATTGTTGTTCCACCTATGGGGTTGCAGACCCCTTCAGCTCCTTGGGTACTTTCTCTAGCTCCTCTATTGGGGACCCTGTGTTCCGTCCAATAACTGACTGTGAGCATCCGCTTCTGTGTTGCTCAGGTATTGGCATAGCATCACAAGAGACATCAGTATCAGAATCCCTTTAGCAACATCTTACTGGCATGTGCAATAGTGTCTGGGTTTGGTGGCTGATGATGGGATGGATACCCAGGTGGGGAAGTCTCTGGATAGTCCATCATTTCATCTTAGCTCCAAACTTTGTCTCTGTAACTATTTTCATGGGTATTTTGTACACTATTCTAAGGAGGAATGATGTATCCGCACATTGGTCTTCCTTTTTCTTGGTTTTCATGTGTTTTGCAAATTGTACCCTGGGTATTCTAAGTTTCTGGACTAACATCCAGTTATCAGTAAGTGCATATCTAGTGACTTCTTT
>NC_034613.1:50397657-50398872 GCF_900095145.1 Mus pahari | reverse complement strand
GGTAGAGTACCTTCTGATTTTATTTTGTTGAATAGTTTGAGGAGAGTTGGAATTAGGTCTTCTTTGAACATCTGATATAGCTCTGCACTAAACCCATCTGGTCCTGGGCTTTTTTTAGTTGGGAGATTATTGATGAATTCTTCTATTTATTTAGCAGAATTGGGACTGTTTAGATCGTTAATCCTGATTTAACTTAGGTACCTGGTATCTGTCTAGGAAGTTTTCCATTTCAGCCATGTTTTCCAGTTTTGTTGATTAGAGCCTTTTTTAGTAGGATCTGATGATGTTTTGGATTTCCTCAGAATCCATTGTTATGTCTCCTTTTTCATTTCTGATTTTGTTAATTAGAATAATGTCCCTGTGCCCTCTAGTTATTCTGGCTAAGGGTTTATCTATCATGTTGATTTTTTCAAAGAACCAGCTCCTGGTTTGGTTAATTCTTTGAATAGTTCTTTTTGTTTTTACTTGGTTCATTTTAGCCCTAAGTTTGATTATTTCCTGCTCTCTACTTCTCTTGGGTAAATTTGCTTCCTTTATTTCTAGAGCTTCTAGGTTTGCTGACAGGATGCTAGTATATGTTCTCTCTAGTTTCTTTTTGTAGGCATTCAGGGTTATGTGTTTATCTCTTAGGAATGCCTTCATTGTGTCCCATAANTTTGGGTATGTTGTGGCTTCATTTTCATTAAAGTTTAAAACGTCTTTAATTTCTTTTTTATTTCACACTCGACCAAGGAATCATTGAGTAGAGTGTTGTTGAGTTTTCATATGAGTGTTGTCTGTCTATTATTTATGCTCTTATTGAAGATCAGCCTTAGTCCATGGTGATCTGATAGGATCCATGGGATAATTTCAATATTTTTGTATCTGTTAAGACCTGTTTTATGACAAATTATTTGGTCAATTTTGGAGGAGGTACCATGTGGGGCTGAGAAGAAGGTGCATGCTTTTGTTTTAGGATAAAATGTTCTGTAGATATCTGTTGAATCCATTTGTTCATAACTTCTGTTAGTGTCTATGTGTCTCTGTTTAGTTTCTGTTTCCAGGATCTATCCATTGGTGAGAATGAGGTGTTGAAGTCTCCCACTATTATTGTGTGAGGTGCAATGTGTGCTCTGAGCTTTACTAAAGTTTCCTTAATGAATGTGGCTGCTCTTGTATTTGGAGCATAGATATTCAGAATTCAGAGTTCCTCTTGGTAGATTTTACCTTTGATGA
>NC_034613.1:50390585-50396519 GCF_900095145.1 Mus pahari | reverse complement strand
CCTAGGGTTTCTATCTCCAGAGTTGTTTCACTTTGGTTTGTTTGTTTTTTTGTTTTTTGTTTTTGTTTTATTTTTGTTTTTTGGATTCTATATCCTTTTTTAGGACTTGGATATTTTTGTTCAATTCCATCACCTGTTTGACTGTGTTTTCCTGTAATTCTTTAAGGGATTCTTGTGTTTCCTCTTTAAGGATTTCTACTTATTTAGCAGTGTTTTCCTGTTGTTCTTTATGGCTTTCTACCTGTTTAGCAGTGTTCTCCTGTATTTCTTTAAGTGAGTTATTAATGTCCTTCTTAAGATCTTCTACTACCATCATGAGATATGTCTTTAAATCTGAATCTTGCATTTCGGGTGTGTTGGGGTATCCAGGACTGGCTGAAGTTGGAGTGCTGGGTTGATGATGGTGACTGGTCTTGGTTTCTGTTAATAAGATTCTTAAGTCTGCCTTTCACCATTTGGTAATCTCTGGAGTTAGTTGTTATAGTTTTCTATGGTTGGAGCTTGTTCCTCCTGTGATTCTGTTAGCCTCTGTCAGCAGTCCTGGGAGTTCAGCTCTCTCCTGAATCTCCTTGGTCAGAGTACTCTCCACAGGCAAGCTCTCCTCTTACAGGGAAGGTGCACAGAGTTCTGGCATTCAGACCTGCCTCCTGGCTGAAGATGTAGTCCCGAAATGAGGCCTGTCCCAGAAGATGTGTTGTCTCTGCAGTTTGCACACTCACCTGCAAAGACTAGTCTCTGAGGGACCCTGGACACAATATGACTCTCTCAACTGCTCTGCCAGACAGACCCCTCCCGGGTGGCCACCTCTCCTCTGGCAGGGAAGATGCCCGGGTGTCCAGAGCCCAAGACGGGGTTGGTCCCAGGAGCTGTGTTGCTTCTGCAGTCTGAACTCTCAGCTGAGTAGACAGGAACCTGGGTGACCCTGAGCAAAGATGTCTCCCACACCAGCTCATGCAGTGAGAACCTTCCATGACAGATACCTTTCCTCTGGCCGGTAAGGATCCTAGATGTCTGGAGCCTGAAACGAGGTCTGTCCCAGAAGCTGTGTTGCTTTTGCAGTCCACACTCTCTACTGCACATACAGGAGCCTATGCTACTCGGAGCAAAGATGGCTCCCTTGCCAGCTCAGGCAGTGAGAGTCCTCCTGGGAGGCCACTTCTCCTCTGGTAGGGAAGGTGCCTGGAAAACGGGGTCTGTCCCAGAAGCTGTGTCCCTTCTGCAGTTTCCACTCTCACCAGTGCAGACTGGAGCCTGTGCAATTCAGAGCAAAGATGGCTTCCACACCAGCTCGGGCAGTGATAGCCCTCCCTGGCGGATAGCTTTCCTCTGGTGGGAAGTAGCCCAGATGTCTGGAGCCCAAAATGGGGTCTGTCCCAGAAGCTATGTTGCTTCTGCAGTCTGCACTCTCAACTGTGCAGACAGGAAGGAGCCTGTGCAACCTGGAGCAAAGATGGCTCCCTCACCAGCTCAGGTAGTGAGAGCCCTCCATGGTGGCCACCTCCTGAGTCTCAATGGTCAGAGTACTCTCCACAGGCAAGCTCTCCTCTTGCAGGGAAGGTTCACAGAGGCCTGGCATTCAGACCTGCCTCCTGGCTGAAGAAGTAAGCCCGAAACGGGGCCTGACCCAGAGATGTGTCCCCTCTGCAGTCTGTGCAGTTTGCACACTCACCTGCACAGACTAGTCTCTGAGGGATCCTGGACAAAATATGGCTCTCTCACCTGCTCTGGCAGACAGAGCCTTCCCAGGTGGCCACCTCTCCTCTGGCAGGGAAGGTGCCCGGATGTTTAGAGCCAAAAGCGGGGGTCTGTCACCGAGGCTGTGTTGCTTCTGCAGTCTGCCCTCTCACCAGCACCAACTGGAGCCTGGGTGAATCGGATCAAAGATGGCTCCCACACCAGCTCAGGCAGTGAGAGCCCTCCTGGGCATACACTTCTCCTCTGGTGGGGAAGGTGCCCGGGTGTCTGGAGCCAGAAACGGTGTCAGTCCCAGAAGCTGTGTCATTTCTACAGTCCACAGAGTGCTTCAACTGGAGCCTGGGCGAACCAGAGCAAAGATGGCTCCCTTACCAGCTCAGGCAGTGAGAGCCCTCCTGGGCAGACACCTCTCCTCTGGCAGGGAAGGTGCCCAGATGTCTGGAGCCAGAAACATCCCCCCAACTCTTATAACCACTTTCAACTCCTTACCTACCCAACTTGAGTTTTCTTCTTTTTCTCAATGAGTACAGCTTGTTTTGCACAACTAGTTTTCTAATAGTTTGCTTCCACTTTTAAAAATTAATTACATCTCAGATACTTTCAAATTTATCACAGTATAGTAAAATTGTGACTATAAAATTGGAATGAATGTACCTCTGCAATAGATCCTGTATCCTTGTTCACAGTCTTGTCTTATGTATTCACTGTGACTGCATAGCATGCCTCACTGACAGTTTATTAAACATAATATAATTAATTTAGCTTTGCTATAAAAAACATGACATGGCAAATGTCTATCCACTGGCTATTTTGAATTAATTTCACCTTTCACTTTCTTGTAATAATTAAGACCTAAAACCTGTTTCTCAGCAATTTTCAAATAAACAATTTATTGATTTTAGTCAGCAGAATGTCCAAAATGACCTAAACATATCCCTTTGTCTAGCTTGAATTTTGTATCCTGGTTTCCAGCTGAAAGGTGTCAGAGAGGGGAGTTTCATCCAGATAGTTGAACAAAAGCTCCTTGTAAACACAACTTTACATTCTGCTTCTATGACAAATTTTTTAAACTTCAAACATCAGTGAGGTCCCCTAGTATTAATTTTTTTTCACTGAACATTATATCCACCAGGTGCATTCATCTGCTCAGAAAAAAACAAGATCTCCTTCTCTTAAAAACTGAACAATATTCCATCATGAATATATATCACATTTTCTTTATCCATCCTGTCAACTGATGGACAATCTTCATTTCATAGCTTGGGTCTTGTGTCTTCATTTTGTAGCTTGGGTCTGTAAAGAACACTGGAGTACATATGGAATTTATGTCTTTTAAATGTATGTAATATATATTCTACTCTCTTCCAATAAATAATCTCCTCCAGTAATAGGATTGCTAGATTATATAATAGTTTAATTTTTAATTGTCTTCGAGGAAACCTCCACACTGTCTTCTATAACATACATGCCTAAAATACCTACTTTCTGATACATTTATAATGTATTTTGGTATGTAACTTAGGAATTCAAGAAAGGAATTGGAAATATTACATACAGATTCTTTCTAGTACTTGTTTATGTGGCTAAATCTTCTCAGTTCTTCTTTGCCTAAAATGTATTAAGAAATGTAACAGTATATTCTCTCTCATACTGTCAAAATTAGCATTCATTTTGTTGAAAGTACTGTTCATTCTGAGATGCTGTCAGTGCAAAAGCATAGCTTCTAGCTCAAAGGGAGTAAGAATTTACTCTGGAGCCTAATTTAAATGACCATTGCCCAGGAACATGGAGTTATTTTATGTCAAGTTCTATGTCCCAACGTGGTAGCAGTTTGTTTGAATTTTTACAGTAACAGAAAGAAAATATGCAAATCAAGGTATTTAAAAAGTTCATTGGATTAAACCATTAAGTGAATGGTTATAGCAGACAGAGGACTTTCAACTATAGAGTTCAGATGCTATCTAATAGCATTCTTAGTCCTGCCATTGGTGAAGATGAGGGCTTTATTAATATGTTCCAAGGTTTTTATCTGTTCATTTGTTACAGAGGTAGCCTAGGAATGGTTCATTAGGGAGCTAAAGATAGCCCAGATTCAACTGTGGTTAGGCTATCAGCAGCATTCCAATCTTCATAATCATTGAAGTTTTCATTAGCCCATCAATCTAGATAGACAACTTCTTTCTAAGAATCCTCTTCCTTACAATACATAATAAATGGAACTCTACCCTCACCCAATACATTACAAAACTAATTTGTTACACAATATCTTGCACTTCATTGGTTGTGTGTCTGCCAGTAACTAATGTTAATCCTATGTTCTTACCGAGCATAATTATGTATTCCACTTTACCATCACACACTGCTTACCTCTAGTGAGCAGCAACATGTGTCCCACCTTGAAGGTGTCTTGTCAATGTCAATGTCCCTCATGGAACAAATAAACAAATGAAGGGGAGAAAGAAATTAATTTGCAATATTTTACTTTTAGGTCTCAAAGCTGTTAAAAGAGTCCTTTAAAGTTAAGTTTTAGTTGTTTTTTTTGTTTATTCAGTTTTGTAGGGAATGGCAGGTAAGTGCATGTGAGTACAGGTGTCCTTGGAATTCAGGAGAGAGTATCAGAGCCCCTAGAGTTACAGAGAGTTATCAGCTTCCTCACATACCTGCTGGAAACCAAATGCAGGTCTTCTTTAAGAGCACTATCTGCTCTTAACCACTGAGGCACCTGTCTCATCCAGGTCTCACAACAGTGATTCAACAATATGTAACTCATTTATAATGATTTCAATTGTACAGTGGTAGACAACATGTAATTTAATCTAGAAGGAAAATCATAACACAGGGAAAGGCAGTCATGCAAAAATTTTAATTAATTTTATTTTACATATGTATATGGATATAAATAAATTTTCAAGAATAAATATAAGGGTCCCTTCCAGTTGGCGCCAGTGCTGGGCCACCTTGGGCCCAAACTTGGCAGAGAGTCCCACAGTCTCCAAAGGACTCTGCACCCCACAGGAGCCCTAGCATGCCCAGGATCTTAGGATCATTGGTGAGTGGAAACAAATTCTGTGCCAACAGAACCTGGGATGCCTGAGGCCAGTTGGAGCACTGACACAGGAACCCCGCCTGACCAGTGGCTCCAGTTCCTTCCCGTCTGCTCTGATCTACCTTCGTTTTGAACTCAGCAGACACCCCCAAAGTCCCCAGAGGAGGTACTACTTCCAGGCTCTCTAACCTGCCTGGGATCTTAAGATCTCAGAATCCCAGGATCCCAGAATCCCAGGATCCCAGGAGCTTGGTCATGCCAGGATATCAGGGTCTCTGAAGAAGCTTCATAGCCAAGAACTCTGAAACACCCAGAATCTCAGAATCACAGGATGCCAAAATTATAGGAACACAAAGAAAGCTGGACTCTGAGAATTTCTGAATCAACTGTGATTACAGGAAGGACAGGTTCCAATGAGATATATCATATATCGAGGGCAGGGAGCATTTGAGATAATCAGATGCTAGGAGGCAAGCATAAGAACAGAAGCAACTGAAACCAAGGTTACTGAGCATCATCAGAGAACCCAACTCTCCCACCATAGCAAGTCCTAGATAAACCATCACACTAGAAAAGCAAACAATGGATCTAAAGTCACTTCTCATGATGATGATGGAGGACTATAAGAAGGACATAAATAACTCCCTTAAAGAAATTCAGGAGAACACATTCAAACAGGTGAAAGAATTGAACAAAACCATCCAGGATCTAAAAATGGAAGTAGAAACAATAAAGAAATCACAAAGGGAGACAACTCTGGAAATAGAAATCCTAGGAAAAGAAGTCAGGAGCCATAGATGCAAGCATAACAAACAGAATACAAGGGATAAAAGAATCTCAGGTGTAAAAGATACCATAGAAAACATTGACACAACAATCAAATACAATGCAAAATGCAAACAGATACCTAAGGATAATAGGTATAGACAAGAAGAAGGATTTTGAACTTAAATGGCCAGTAAATATCTTCAATAAAGTTATAGAAGAAACTTCCTGAACCTAAAGAAAGAGATGCAAAACACAAGAAAACCAAGAAGGATGACCATCGTGTGGATACTTCATTCCTCCTTAGAGTAAGGAACAAAATACTCATGAAAGGATACAGGTACAGATACAAAATTTAGAGCTAAGATGAAAGAATGGACTATCCAGAGACTACCCCATCCGGGAATCCATCCCATCATCAGCCACCA
>NC_034613.1:50370666-50389720 GCF_900095145.1 Mus pahari | reverse complement strand
ATTCACCCAAGAGGAGTAGACAGCAGGAAATAATCAAACTCAGGGCTGAAATCAACCAAATAGAAACAAAAAGTGCTATACAAAGAATCAACCAAACCAGGAGCTGGTACTTTGAGAAAATCACCCAAATAGATAAACCGTTAGCCAGACTAACTAGAGGATACAGGGACAATATCCTAATTAACAAAATCAGAAATGAAAAGGGATACATAACAACAGAATCTGAGAACATCCAAAAAAATCACAAGATCCTACTACAAAATTTTATACTCAACAAAACTGGACAACCTGGGTGAAATAGACAATTTTCTAGACAGATACCAAGTATCAAAGTTAAATCAGGATCAGATTAATGATCTAAACAGTCCCATATCCCCAAAAGAAATAGAAGCAGTCATTAATAGTCTCCCAACAACAACAATAAAAAGCCCAGGACCAGATGGGTTTAGTGCGGAGTTCTCAGACCTTCAAAGAAGACCTAATTCCAACACTCCTCAAACTATTCCACAAAATAAAAACAGAAGGTACTCTACCCAATTTGTTCTATGATGCCACAGTTACTCTGATACCTAAACCACACAAAGACCCAATAAAGAAAGAGAACTTCAGACCAGTTTCCCTTATGAATATCAATGCAAAAATACTCACTAAAATTTTCGCAAACTGAATCCAAGAACACATCAAAATGATCATCCATCATGACCAAGTAGGCTTCATCTTAGGGATGCAGGGATGGTTCAGTATATGGAAATCCATCAATATAATCTTCTATATAAATAAACTCAAAGACAAAAACCACATAATCATCTCATTAGATGCCGAGAAAGCATTTGACAAAATCCAACACCCATTCATGATAAAAGTCTTGGAAAGATCAGAAATTCAAGGCCCATACTTAAACATAATAAAANCAATATACAGCAAACCAGTTGCCAACATCAAACTAAATGGAGAGAAACTTGAAGAAATCCCACTGAAATCAGGAACTATACAAGGTTGCCCACACTCTCCCTACATATTCAATATTGTACTTGAAGTCCTAGCCAGAGCAATTAGACAACAAAAGGAAATCAAGGGGATACAAACTGGAAAGGCAGAACTCAAAATATCACTATTTGCAGATGATATGATAGTATATTTCAGTGACCCAAAAAATTCCACCAGAGAACTCCTAAACCTGATAAACAGCTTCAGTACAGTAACTGGATATAAAATTAACTCAAACAAATCAGTCGCCTTTCTCTACACAAAGGATAAACAGGCTGAGAAAAAAATTTGGGAAACAACACCCTTCACAATAGTCACAAATAATATAAAATACCTTGGTGTGATTCTAACTTAGGAAGTGAAAGAGCTGTATGATAAGAACTTCAAGTCTCTGAAGAAAGAAATAGTAGTAGATCTCAGAAGATGGGAAGATCTCCCATGCTCATGGATTGGCAGGATTAATATATTAAAAATGGCTATCTTGGCAAAAGCAATGTACAGATTCCATGCAATCCCCATCAAAATTCCAACTCAATTCTTCCCACAGTTAGAAAAGGCAATTTGCAAATTCATCTGGAATAATAAAAACCCTAAGGTATCAAAAACTATTCTCAACAATAAAAGGACGTCTGGTGAACTCACCATCCTAGACCACAAGCTGTACTACAGAGCAATTGTGATAAAAACTGCATGGTACTGGTACAGTGACAGACAGGTATGTCAATGGAATAGAATTGAAGACCCAGAAATGAACCCACATACCTATGGTTACTTGATCTTTGACAAGGGAGTTAAAACCATCCAATGGGAAAAAAAAGAAAGCATTTTCAGCAAATGTGCCTGGCTCAAATGGTGGTTATCATATAGAACAATGGGAATTGATCCATTCTGATCTCCTTGTACAAAGCTCAAGTCTAGATTGATCAAGAAACTACATATAAAACCAGAGACACTCAAGCTTATATAGGAGAAAGTGGTGGAAAGCCTCAAAGATATGGGCACAGGGGAAAAATTCCTGAACAGAAAAGCAATGGCTTGTTCTGTAAGATCAAGAATCAACAAATGGGACATCATAAAATTGCAAAGCTTCTGTAAGGCAAAGGACACTCTCCATAAGACAAAAAGGCAACCAAGAGATTGGGAAAAGATCTTTACCAATCCTAAATCCAATAGGGGGCTATTATCTAATATATATATAAAGAACTCAAGAAGTTGGACTCCAGAAAAAAACTGTGGTATAGAATTAAACAATGAATTTTCAGCTGAGGAATACCAAATGGCTGAGAAGTACCAAAAAATGGTCAACATCCTTAATCATCAGGGAAATGCAAATCAAAACAACCCTGAGATTCCACCTCATACCAGTCAGAATGGCTAAGATCAAATCTCACGTGACAGCAGATGGTGGCAAGGATATGGAAAAATCCCATTGCTGGTGGGATGGCAAGCTGGTACAACCACTCTGGAAATCAGTTTGGTGATTCCTCCAAAAATTGCATATAATACTTCCTGAGGACCCACTAATACCACCCCTGGGCATATATGCAGAAGATACTCCAACTTGTAATATGCTCCACTATGTTCATATCAGCCTGATTTATAATAGTAGGAAGCTAGAAAGAACCTAGATGCTCCACAACAGAGAAATGGATACACAAAATGTGGTACATTTACACAATGGACTACTACTCAGCTATTAAAAACAATGAATTCATGAAATTTCTAGACAAATTCTTCAAGTATATCATCCCAATTTAGGTAACCCAATCATAAAAGAATACACATGATATGCACTCACTGATAAGTGGATATTAGCTCAGAAGCTCAGAATAACCAAGATACAATTTGCAAAACTCATGAAACTCAAGAATAAGGAAGACCAAAGTATGGACACTTTGATCCTTTTTAGAAGTGGGAATAAAATACCCATTGAAGGAGTTACAGAGACAAAGTTAGGAGCAGAGACTGAAGGCATGACCATTCAGAAACTGCCCCACTTTTCAATCCATCCCATAGGCAACCACCAAACAAAGACAGTACTGCTGATGACAACAAGAGCTTGCTGACAGGTCCCTGATATAGCTGTCCCCTGAGAGGTTCTGCCTGTGCCTGACAAATACAGAAGTAAATGCTCACAGTCATCTATTAGACAGAGCACTGGGTCCCCAATGAAGGAGCTAGAGAAAGTACCCAGGGAGCTGAAGGGCTTTGCAGCCCCATGGAAGGAAAAACAGTATGAACTAACCAGTACCCAAGAGCTCCCTGGGACTAAACCACCAATCAACGAAAACACATGGAGGGACTTGTGGCTCTAGCTGCATGTGTAGCAGAGGATGGCCTAGTTGGTCATCAATGGGAGGAGAAGCCCTTGGTCCTGTGAAGGTTCTATGCCCCAGTATAGGCGAATGTCTGGGCCAGAAGAAGGAGTGGGTGAGTTGGGGAGCAAGGCAATGGGGGAAAGGATAGGAGATTTTCAGAGGGAAAACTAGGAAATGGGATAACATTTGAAATGTAAATAAAGAAAATATCTAATAAAAAAGAATATATATAAAAAATCTAAGGAGGAAATAAGATGGTGGTATGAAGTCAGTGCAAAGCAGGTAGTAAGTTAGGAGTAAATGAGAATGATTAAGAAAGATTTTGCCACTCCATTAAAATATGTAGAAAATTATTTGTATATATTTATACAGATGACAAAATGTTGACTTGAAAATGTTCAAAGTGGCACATTTTCCTTAAAATTTGTTTACAGAATATGAATAACTTGGCGATGACTAGTAAAGAGATGACTGGCTCTGTCTTCTTAAAAATGATTTCAAGTCAACCAGTGGAAAACAAAATCAGAACTAAACACACTTTACATCAAATGCAAAGACACCTGCTACCCAGAATGAAAATATATGAACAAGTGCTGCCAAGTGCTATCCCACAGGTGTGCATGGAGGTATGGGAAAACACCATGCAAGACATCTTGGCAGTAGATTGGAAATAAAGCTGGCAGCAATGTGCATTCGACATGTCTGATCAAAGAGAAATGAAACAGTAAATCAGGTAACAGTAACATGAAATCACTGCCACTTGAAAATTAAAAGTATTCTGAATTCTGATATTTGGTGGTCAAATTACATGAGAATTAAGCTACAGTGCTGCTAGTGGTTCATACTGTATTTATTTATACACAACTCAATCCTCATGCTTGTGTAGCAAACCCTTTTACCCACTGAGTCACCTCTCCAACATTTTTTACATTTTTCTTCTCTTTTCACCCCTCCCGTAATCTCTATTCCTTCTTTCTCATGGTCCCCTTCCTAATTTTATGACATATAGCATTATCGCATGTGTGTGCATATATATATATATATATATTAAACATAGTATCTCCATGAGAGAAAAATGTGAGCTGTTTGTCTCTTTAATTAAAATGTTCATTCTTCTGCAATTTCATGTGTGAATGCTCACGCGCACGTGTGTGTGTGTGTGTGTGTGTGTGTGTTTGTAGTTGTTCATAAACCTACCAAATTCCTTTTTCTCAGGTCTCTTTCTAATTTTCATGTGTTTTAGAGGGACCTGCTTCATTTAAATGGGATTACCTGTCTGAACATGGGCAGAAGGTTATTTTGCTTGAGTGGAGGCTATGCCACTGTCTTGGGGTTTCTATTGGTGCTACAAAGTACCATGACCAAAAAGCAAGTTGGGAAGGAAAGGCATTATTTTTCTTACTTCCAGATTGTAGTTCATTATCAAAGGAAGTCAGGACAGAAATTCCAAGAGGGAAGGAACCTAGGGATAGGAGCTGATGCAGAGGCTCTGGAGGGGTGCTGGTTACTGGATTGCTTCCTATTGCCTACTCAGCCTACTTTCTTATAGACCCCAGGACCACTAACCCATGATGGCTCCACCCACAGTTGGCTGGGCCCTCCCTCATCAATGACTAATTAAGAAAATGTCTTGCAGCTAGATCTCATGGAGACATTTTTTTTTCAGCTGAGGCTTCTTCCTCTCTGAATACTGTAATTTGTGTCAAGTTGACACACAAAACAGGTGAATACAGCCACAAAAGAACCTTCGCTTCTCTGGATGAGGTGTGAATTTATGAGCCAACTCCCCCTAATAGCTCCCATCCTATCGCCCCACCTCAGCTCCATGTCCTTGTTAATAACTACTTGAGTCCAATTAGTGCTGTCAATATATGCATGTGGATGTGTGTCCAACCACTGAGACACACAACTTACACGCAACTACTGAGACATAAGTAAACTTCATTCCCAAAAGAGAGTGACTCTTACTCCCTCAGCAGCCATAAGCTTCTAATAGCTCCTCTGATATGTGTCGGTTCTTAGAGATCCTTACCCAACCCATGCTGGAAATTTCACTTGTTTCATCTTCTATGAGATTATACAGCAGCAGATAGCTCATGTCCAGAAGTCAGCATCTTCCTGCTTTTCTCTCCAACCTCTAATCTTACCACTCTGTCTGCATCCTCTTGTAAACTGTCCTGTAGCTTGGATGGGGAGAGGTCAATATAAAAAGATCCATCCAGAGCTAAGCACTCAGAGTTATTTATATTCAGAAGGTTGACTAGTTTGGGGCCTTTGCATAAACCAATAACCACTGCAATATGAAACTTCTCTGACCAAAGTTAGGAGCAGCACAAATCTATGAGTATAAACATAAATATGTAGAAGGAAGTTTTACATCATGCACATTTTGCAATATAGCAATATAGCAATATTAGAATCTATGGCTTCTTTACCCATGGGATTATGGAGTTGGCCTCATATCTAATAAGTAAGTGGTTGGCTGTACCTATAACTGTCATACCGTTATTGTACAAGTAAGCACATCTTTACAGAGGTCAGTTTGTAATAGCATGCAGAGTTTAATGCTAGGCATGATCATTCATGTCTTTTTTCTCCCAGATGCCTGCATAGTGTTTTCCAGCACCGTGTACGCTAACCAGCACAGAGAGTGCTTCCTGATCAGTTTGACATTGTTTTATCCATGTCTTGTGTTCAAATTTAATAGCATCTTCAGCAATAGATTCTTACCATTGTGTTGTTTGGGTGCCTCTGGGAACCAAAAACTCAGGGAAGTATCCCATGCCTGACACTGGGATTTTCATCTAGTAGTCCATGTCTGGGAAGAACATGCTGAGCACCTTTGTTTAAACTCCCGTTTAAATTACACACACACACACACACACACACACACACATACACACACACACACACACTGGGGGATTTCCTGAATTTCCATAAGGCTTCTTGATAGATCTTTAGTTTGGGTTAAACTACCCTTCCCCCTACTTATTCCCTCCCTATATCTCCAAACACCACTTAAACCTTTAACATTGATGATATCTTCCTCTCCTTTCAAGTCACCTGTGTTCTTTTGTCCCCTATAATTGAATTTTTTGTCTTACACTGGAACATTGTGTTTACATATAGCTTTTTCCTGTACCCTTCATTTTGATTAAGCTGCCTGACAATATCTTATTTGCCATTCTTCTTGTCCACTACATGCATGAACCTTTTTGCTCCCAATATTCCCCCTCTCTAGTTTCATTTTTCTTATATTTTTACTATAGCCTTTGCTTTCAAGGATCTAAATCTAATGGCTCATTTTGACTTTCCGGGCTTGTACTTGTACTCCAGGTTGAACATACATAACAAAAGATTTGAAACTAGAATCTACATATGAAAGAGAACATGTGGTGTTTATCTTTCTGAGCCCAAGTGACTTCACTTGTATAATTTTTCTCAGTTCTAATCCTATGTGTTTTTAAAATCTAATTTAAGTAGAATGATTTTCCTAAGACCTTCACTGTTTTATTATAGATATATTGTAAAGTTTCTTATTTTCATATATTTGTTTTATGAACTATCACTTTTCTGAAAGTTATCACAGTAGGGGTGGTGGTGCTGCTGGTGGTGGTGGTTTTGTGTGTGTGTGTGTGTGTGAGAGAGTGTGTGTGTGTGTGTGTGTGTGTGTGTGTGTGTGTGTGTGTGTGTGTGTATTTAAGCAGAATCTCCTGTATCTTAGATCAGCCTAGAATTCACTACGTTCATGAGGATAAACTTGATTTATTGATCCTCTTGTCTCTACTTTCCCAAATGAAGGAGTTCTGTGAATGTGCCACCATTCACACCAACTTGATTTCAATTATTTTACTGAGGTTTTTGTGTTTAAGTATAGGATCATGTTTATATAGTACTTTTATACAAGGTGCTATTAGTTAAAGGTTATTTCTGTATGAGTTCATATGATTATGTGACTTTGTCTTTTACTCTATGAATATGGTATATTAAATTTATTGATTGACTTTGTTTTAAGTCATCCTTCTCTTTGGAATCTTTGGTCTGGTGTAGAGGAATTTTAATCCAGCACTTTTGGGTGCTCTGGCAAGGAACCATATCAAAAGGCCTTCTAGGTCTATATGATCCAGCTGGAATACAGACACACTCTGGATTACAGTATGATCTGACACCCTTAGTATGCATCTTTAATCCCTAACAATGAAGGTAAGATTAGTTTGTAGAAGGAAGCAGCCATGTTTGAAAGTAACATGTAATTGAGGGGTAGACAAATTGACAAATTAGAGAAAGATTTGACAGAATGAGTCAGAGATAGAATATACCCTAATCACAAAAGAACAGCACAAGCAAGAGATGGGAGAGAGAGAAGAGAGAGAGAGAGAGAGAGAGAGAGAGAGAGAGAGAGAGAGAGAGAGAGAGAGAGCAGTTTTACTGGGATAGTCTAACAGACAGATTGCTGAGAGAACAAGCTAGAAATAGGAGAGGACAGAACAAACCAGATAATGAGAAGAAGCCAGAAGATTAGAACATATTGCCAAAGTCACTATGAGGCCAGACAAAACAATTCAGTCAGAAACAGAGAGAAGCCAGATTGAATCAGTTTGTTTGGGATGATTAGATTACACAGAGGCTATAAGCTTCCAGGCCTAAGGCTAGGGGTAGTTAGAAAAGAGAAAGAAATGCTCTGGGCTCAGCCCACACCATGTATTCAAACAGCTTTGATACAGCTCTCATCTCATTGGTTTATCTGAGGAAATAAAAGCTACATTTACAGTTTAACCTCTTGAAAGTAACCCAAAGTTCTTAGGAGTTCTGTTCATGATCATTGTTCTTTTATAATTTATATATGAGTATATTTTTGTGTCACTTTGCAAATTTCTTCTCTTTATAGTTTTCCTTATTGTTGATGCTTTTTGCTTTGTTTTATATTTGAATAGTTGTTGGGTTCATTTTTAAGTTTTTCTGTTGGGTTCAAAAATTCTTTTTAATCACGTAGGCTTTTGAATGTGTGTGTGTGTGTGTGTGTGTGTGTGTGTGTGTGTGTGTGTGTGGTGTCTGTTTTTCTCAATTTCCATGCCAAATCGTCTTCCATAATTTTAAATTTCTACTATTTACATAATATTTAATTCACTTTAAAAAACGTTTCTTGTCCACATCTAAGTTGATTTCTGTACTTCGTTCAACTGTTATTTGAATGGCGTATAGTTTATTGGTCCTATTAAAAAGGATTTTTCTCCAGTTCATTGGGTATTTCATCCTTGCCTTACAGTACTGAGGAACTGCGAACTTCAGGGGGTGTTATAGAAGCCTGGTTTCTTTCTTTGTTTCTTTGTTTCTTTGTTCTTTCTTTCTTTCTTCTTTCCCTCCCTCCCTCCATCCCTCCCTCCCTCCCCCTTCCTCCCTCCGTCCCTCCCTCCCTTCTTTCTTTCTCTCTCTCTCTCTTTCTTTCTTTCTTTCTTTCTTTCTTTCTTTCTTTCTTTCTTTCTTTCTTTCTTTCTTTCTTTCTTTCTTTTTTTCTGTTGGGATGAATGTATTCTTCAGGATTTTTCCCATTTTCTGCTTTGTGTTTGTTTTGCTTTACATATATCTTCCTGGAGAGTTTTCTTCACTTGTGTTTATGTTTTTGATTACTATTTGTGGAAGAAGCTGACTAAAGTAACAGATATAATGGTCTGACAGCAGTTGTGGTGTTAACTTGCTATACAACATATTTGCATGTATCACTTACATCCCTGATAAAGTTCAAAAACAGTGGCACTAAGGTACTAATTGAAAAGAAAATATAGCTTATACCTTTGTAAATCTAAAGATATTAAAACTAAGTGAAAAAATGATGAGGGACTAGGAAAAATGAGGAAATCAGATAAATTATGAATGATCATAAAGTTTGGGGGTATAAGATATGATAGAGAAACATGGAATGGGTGAAGTCAAGGAAAAGACAGTCATAAATTCGGGAATAAGTAAGCATAACAGTAAGAAATGAAGCAGACTAGAAGATACCAGGGTTTCTTCCTAAATAAATAAATGTGGTTTCTCTCTCTCCCCTGATTGTCCTTTGCAGAATTTTTAAAGGAGTTGTTGAGAGTTGTTGCTTATCTCACAGATTCTAAGAAGTTAAGCCACTATGTACTTCCTGCTCATAAGGGTTTCTGTGTCAGGTTCCCCTTACTACAGAATCTCCCACTCTGAGACCCTTAGCTTGTCAGTTATAGCATTGTCTCTGCTATCTTTCCATATGAGATCCTCTGTGACTGAGTGGGTATGGAAAGACACAGTTCACTTATGTTTACCTTTCTCTTTAAGTAGGCTCATCAGTAATGCTTGAGCAAGTTCATTAGCCCACTTCAAGAGTTCCTGTGCCATTGCTTGCCCGAGACATGATAGACATGCTTCTTTTTCAGGTACTCTGTCTAGGACACTAATAGAGAATCTTGACTTCTCCTGCATTACCACAGCTATGCTGTAGTAGGGATCTGTCTCCTCACAGTGGGTACATGGCCTGGTTGCATCTCCCTGGAAGTCACTGTTGACCATACTTGGACCCTTGGACCTAATATATTCTTTTTTTTTTTTTTTTGCTAATTGTCAGTTGTTCCTGGCTCTTTTGCAGAGAGGATATGACTATGACATATATGACATATTTTTTTCTTTAGTCTTTTTCCTCTCAGGAATACTTTGTTGTTGCTGTTGCTATTGTTGTTGGTTTTTTGTGCTTTTGTTGTTGTTATTGTTATTTAATGTTAACTATTGTCCTCCACTGGATCACGCAGAGATAGCTCCTACTCTTTAATCTTACCTGAGAGTGAAAATAATAACCTTACTTTATTTACTTACAGGTTTTCTGTTCTGAAACTTGTTTTTTATCTTCATCAGCTGAGAGTGCTAATTAATAGGGAATAAATGAAAAAAATTAATTAGCTTTCTTTGTAACTTTTGACTCCTCTTTCTAACATTTAATTATAAAGTATGATGTTTGTTGCATTTTTTTGTAAATAACTCTTACTAGGTTAAAGAAATTCTACATTGATAATGTTTAGATCACACATTCACGGAGATTTTAATTGAGTAACTTCTTTGCATTTAAGGATTGGAATGTTTTCCTGTATTTCATTAGTTTCTGGAATGAATCCAGTGAAGTCCTGAGGCTTTTTAAAAACCACTGAGTTGATTTAGCTTTTGAATATTTCATTTAGAACTTGTGCATTTATGTCCCCAAGTTTAACTCCCCTGTAATTTTGCTCTGTTTTTAACCTTTACACTTTTTTCCCTTTATTTTAAGGTTAAAATTTCCAAGACCATAAAGAAATTGATAATTTTGGTTCCTTTTTCTTTTAATTTGATTTCAGTTTTATTGCATTATGATGAGAAAAGATACATAATTTCAATTTATCTGCATTTGTTAACATTTAAAAGCATATTTTGAGTAAATAGACTTACATCACATTTTTCTTTCCCTTTTGTACCCAACTCCTCCTGGAGACCCCTCCTTTGAAACCTGCAATTCCTTTTGTTTTTTATCATATTCTTTAAAATTTATAAAATATTGTAACAATAAAAATTAGTATTAATAAAGTTGTTTGATATAAAACAATGATCAATTGAACAGTCTTATGTAAATGTTTGTCTACAGCAATACTGAAAATACATACATTTTTCTCAATATAAACTTTAAATAACTCCAAATATATTAACTGTATATTTTAAAATAATATATCACTATTAGTTTTTTTAATGAACATAAGTAGATAAAGTCTTTTTGTCTGTTTGTTTGTTTTATTTTGTTTTTAGTAGAGCTTAAAATCTTGGCTCTTAGTGTGGTACAAACACAAAATAAGAACACTTTTGGACATTGGAGTTCATTGTAATACAGCTATACTTGAGTGTCCCTCACATCACCAAAGGATTTTGGTAGATAAGCTAAGAGTTGACAGTTATGCTGTGCCAAGTAATGAATTGTAGGCATGATTTTTGGATACAGATTTCCTGCTACGGTCAAAGCTACTTGACTTGAGTGATTGTTGTCATTCTCAGCCCGCAGGGAACAGGTTACATTCATTTAAGAAATGATATGTGTATTAAGATTGTCTATCCATGGTCTATCAACTATTTCAATGTGCAATGTTTCTGCTTGGAGGGTGGCACAGACATTAGGTGAGGGTAAGATTCTGGTTCATTGACTGTGATGATTTTGAGAAGCATTCATCTCAGAATAAGAGTAACTTATAAAGTCCTCTTCTTCAAAATTGATACAATAATTATAAATATCAAGCAAAGCCTTCAGCCTCACTCCTTGCTGTTCTCTTACAAGCCACCTCCCAAATTAATTGTCTACATTTCTTCTGGCTGTAAAATAATTTTGAGATATGTAAGCTGCTCTGAAAACCATAGAAGACTGTAAAAATATCAAATAAACAATCCTACTAATAGAGAGGCTGAGATAGGAGAAGCATGATTTCAAGACCGTTATGTGGCACAGAGCAAGACCCTGTCCTGTACAAATGAGCAGAAAGTGTATATGGATTGTACAATATTGGACCTGTCTCTCCCATTACCAAATTAGAGAGACCATGGGATGATAGCTGACAAATTTCTAATTTCTCATATATTTTAATTTCAATCAATTAGGATATGTTGGCAATATTAATTTTCACATTAAGAGATGTTAAGGAGAAGTGATTGTTACTTCCTGTTAATTTTCTTGTTAGAGGTAGAATTATGTTTGTGTAGGTTTGTTGAAAGATTACGTTCCTCCTTCTTCTAGGGTGTATGTAGCTTCACTCCTTGTGTTGGTGTTTTCCATCTATTATCCTTTGTAGGGCTGTATATGTGAAAAGATATTGTATAAATTTGGTTTTGTCATAGAATATCTTGTTTTCTCCATCTATGGTGATTGAGAGTTTTGCTGGGTATAGTAGCCTGGGCTGGCATTTGTGTTCTCTTCAGAGTCTGTGTGACATCTGTCCAGGATCTTGTATCTTTCATAGTCTCTGGTGAGAAATCTGGTATAATTCTGATAGGTCTGCCTTTATATGTTATTTGACATTTTTCCCTTACTGCTTTTAAAATTCTTTCTTTGTTTAGTTCATTTGGTGTTTTGATTGTTCTGTGACAGGAAGAATTTCTTTTCTGGTCGAGTCTATTTGGAGTTCTGTAGGCTTCTTGTATGTTCATGGGCATCTCTTTCTTTAGGTTAGGAAAGTTTTCTTCTATAATTTTGTTGAAGATATTTGCTGGCCCTTTAATTTGAATTGCTGTGGTGGGAGAACTGGGTTCTGATGATGCCAAGTAACCTTGGTTTCTGTTGCTTATGTCCTTACACTTGCCTCCTGCCATCTGGTTATCTCTAGTGCTACCTGCTCTGGCTATGTCTGACTGGAGCCTGTCCTTCCTGTGATCCTGGTTGTGCCAAAACTCCTCTGAGTCAAGCTTTATCTGTGATCCTGTGATTCTGTGTGATCCTGAGATCCTGGGTGTGTCTGAGCTCCTAGGAGTCAAGCTGCCTTTGGGATCTTGAGATCCTGGGTGTGTCTGAGCTACTAGGAGTCAAGCTGCCTTTGGGACCTTGAGATCCTGGTGTGACCAAGCTCCTGGGATCCTGTGATTCTCTGATCCTGGGCATGTTAGAGAGCCTGAGAGTGGAACTGCCTCTGGGTGTTGTGGGGCTGGCTATGGAGTTTGCGCCCAAGATCTGCTCAGGGTGCAGGCCCAGACAGACAGGAAGGAACCCATGCCACTGGTCTGCTGGAGTTCCTGTGTGTCTGGGTCCCACTGGTCCCAGTTACTCGAGTGTTTGGAACATATATTGTGTCCTCACCTCTGACCCTCTGATCCTGGGCGTGTTGGAGCACCTAGGATTGGAGCTGCCTCTGGGTGTTGTGTGGCTGGCTGCAGAGTTTGCGCCCAAGGCCTGCTTCTTGAAGACTCAATAGTGGGTAGGAGCAGACTTTCTGTAGGAAGTCTCTGCACTCACTAGCTGTGAATTCATGAGGGTGTTGCCTTAGGTTTTCACTGTGTTCTTTTTTTAAAAAAAAAGATTTATTTATTATTATATATGTAAGTACACTGTAGCTGACTTCAGACACACCAGAAGAGAGCATCAGATCTCATTATGGATGGTTGTGAGCCACTACGTGGTTGCTGGGATTTTATCTCAGGACCTTTGGAAGAGCAGTCAGTGCTCTTAACCGCTGAGCCATTTTTCCAGCTCCTGCCTTAGTTTTTCAAATCTTAATTCTCTCATCTACAAAGTAAACTTATATCAGTAAGAGATTCGGGGATTAAGATAAAGCCCTATGAGTGTCTTTATCATGGTAAATGCTTTATAAGACTTATAAATGACTAGAAATATAGATTTACTGACGTATTTAGGCAGTTATTTATTTACAGTGAATTTTGCATTTAACACTTTCTAGCCCCTACATTCTTCATCTTGTACAACTCATTTAGTAATTCTGTTAGTCTGTGAGTAATAGACTCAGGATTTATATGTCTATAAAATTCTTTATTTTATGCTCCCTGTAGGATGATTGTTTAGCTGTATATAGCTTTGCTAGATTGTTATTTCTCTCTTTGGACTATGTTATTGCACTGTTTTTCTGTAACCCCTTTTTGGTGCTATAATATCACCAACCAACATAACTTACATTTTTGTTCACGGCATCTAAAGGTTTAGCAAATTTCACACATTTTAAATTCTGACAAGAATAATATCCATATTATAAAGTTCCAAAATCACTGATTGCCATCTGTCTTATGTTCCTTGACTTCTTGCTTGAATTTTCCACCTTTGTGCTGCATTTCCAACGATGCCCCCAGACTTTCTTTCCAGTTCATTAACATCTATTCATCTTGACTTTGACTTGTTTAAATCATCCCATTTTTCAGTTTTGGAGGCCTTTTTGCTTCCTTTCCTTGTTTCCTAAGGGCTGAGATTACAGGTGTATGCAACCACATTCTGAATCAGTGTCTGTAGTTGAATACCAAGGCTTTTGGATATATACCTAGGAGTGGTATACCTTGCCCATATGACGGTTCTATTTTGTATTTTCTAAGAAACCTCCAGAATTATTTCCAAAGTTGTTGTGGGAAATATTTTAAATGAACAGCAAGTTCCCACACTACACCAGGCTACTCTCAGCCCCTGTGGTCTCGATGGTCAGTTGTGGTGAGTAATGGCTGGCCTGTTCTTATCTCATGGAGACTCTGACTCAGAGCTCCAAAATCTCTCCAAAAGGCTGAAGATGGATATTCCAACTTCCTGACTTAGTGGTGCTGTGTAGATAGGCAGTTGTCTCTATAATTTGTCTCAGTTCTGGGAGCTATGGTAGGCTTCCTATATATTTTCAGTTAATGTTGGTAATTCTCAGATTTCTGATGGGTTGAAAGACTACTTGTAGTCTCATAGCCAACCCAGGCTATGTAACATTGAAAGAACAGATTTGAGAGGATGGTTTTCAGATGGCTTTCAGTTTAATTCCAGGACATAAGTCAAGTGTAGAATTATAAGTCTTTTAAGTTAAGATAGATGAGAATGTTCTATTTTGCAACAAAAATGACATCCTGGGTGTTAGGTATACTTTGTACTTTATAAATTACAAAACGGTAATAGTTGTATTCAATTTATATTTGAGATAAAAGAGTCTTTTAAGTGGACAGAAAGGGGAAAGTGTGGATAGCCCTAGGGTTGCTTGTATTTTGATGCTAATTCAGCTCTCCTGGGAGGGGCTGCAAACAAAGAATGAGTCACTTACTTAGGTGACTTCTTGTGAATCATCCCCTAATGAATAAAGGGAGCCAATTACTGGGCAAGTAGGTGGACTTCCGGGTTGGATAGGGGAAAAGAGGAAACAGGAGAGAGGAAGGGCTTTTTGAACTGGGATGGCATAAGGACAAGATCTAGCTACTAGTGTCTCTCGGTTTCAATGGCAGATCCATAAGGATTCACCACTGGAGGATTTAGATTTAATAAAGCTTACAAGATTAGGGTTTTAGTTGTTGCACGCAGCGATTGAGTTACCTTTGTTTCTAAACTAAGTTTGTGTTGTGTTTTCCTTTACATGTCATTCATCAGGGTTCCAGAGAAAAAAGTATGGTGACAAAGCATGGGTTTGCCTGATGTGGACCACAAAGGCTGTGGGGGTTTTGAAGCATGGGGTTGGCATGGTAGCAATCCACAAGTAGGAACTTAGCAAGCTGGGTGGGGAAATTTTGGAGCTCTGAGTCAGAATCTCCATGAGATAAGAACAGGCCAGCCATTGCCCACCAGAACTGACCATCGAGACCGCAGGGGCTGAGGGTAGCCCCTGGTATAGTGTGGGAACTTGCTGATCTTTTAAAATATTTCCCTCAACATGAAGTGGCTGTAATACATCCCCATCAACATTGCTTATATTTAGTAATGCCATATCCATGCCACCATTTATTATACTTTATATTCCTGATGATGACCACCCTGACTGGGGTAAAGAAAAAATAATACTAGTTTTAATTTGTTTTTCTGTGAAGGTAAAGGAAGTTGAGAACTTTAAAAAGTGTTTTCTATTTGTATTTCTTTTTAAAATTGAAGATAGAAGTTCTCATCTTATTAGATGGTGAAAAAGCCTTTGACAACAATCCAGCACCCCTTCATGATAAAAATCACGGAGCGATCAGGGATACAAGGCTCATACCTAAAGACAATAAAGACAATATCCAGCAAGCCTAAAGCCAACATCAAATTAAATGGAAAGAAACTCATAGCAATTCCACTAAAATCGGGGATAAGGCAAGGCTGTCCACTCTCTCTCTATTTATTCAATACAGTACTTGAACTAAAGGAGATCAAGGGGATACAAATTGGAAAGGAAGAAGTCAAAGTATCTCTATTTACAGATGATATGATAGTTTGCATAAGCAATCTCAAAAATTCTACCAGGGAACTTCTAAGGCTGATAAACATCTTCAGTGAAATGGCTGGATACAAGATTAACTAAAAAGAAAAATCAGTAGCCCTCTTATATACAAATGGCAAAGGTGCTGCAAAAGAATTCAGGGAAGCAATACCCTTCACAGTAGCTACAAATAATACAAAATATCTTGGGCTATTTCTAACCAAGCAAATGAAAGTCCTCTATAACAAAAACTTCAAGTCATTAAAGAAAGAAATTAAAGAAGATATTAAAAGATAGAAAGATCTCCCATGCTCATGGATTGGTAGGATCAACATAATAAAAGTGGTCATCTTAACAAAAAGAAATCTGTAGATTCAACACAGTCATCAAAATTCCAACACAATACTTTACATATCTTGAAAGAATAATGCTCAATGCCATATGGAAAAACAAAAAGCCCAAGGTAGAGAAAACAATCTGATAAAATAAAAGAATACCTGGAGACATTATTATCCCTGATTTCAAGCTGTACTGCAGAGCAATACTTATAAAAATGCATAGTATTGGAATAAAAGCAGACAGGTTGACAATGGAATCAAATCAAAGATCCAGACATAAATCCACATAACCTTGGACACCTGATTTTTTTTTTACAAAGAAGCCAGAAATGTACAATGGATAAAAAATTTTTTTCAATAAATGCTGGTGTTCTAATTGTATATCTGTATTTAGAAGATGCAAATAGATCCACATCTATAACCCTGCATAAAACTCCAATCCAAGTTGGTCAAAGACCTCAACATAAAACCAGAAAGACTGAATATGTTCTAAGAGAAAGTGGGGAATAGCCTTGAATGCGTTGGCACAGGAGACAGCATTCCCAGTAGAACACCAACAGCTTAGGCACTAAGGTCAACAATTGATAAATGGGACCTCAGGAAACTGAAAAGCTTCTGTAAGGCAAAGGGCACTGACAATAGGACTAAATGACAGCCTACAGAATCAGATAAGATTTTCATCCACTGCATATCTGACAGAGGGCTAAGATCCAAAATACATTAAGAACTGAAAAAGCTAGACATCAATAGACTAAATAATCTAATTAAAAATGGAGTACAGATCCAAACAGACAATTTTCAATAGGGGAATCTCAAATGACTGTGAACCACTTAAAGAAATGTTCAAAATTCTTAGTACAAGGAAATGCAAATCATGACAACTTTGAGTTCCATCTTACACCTGCCTGAAATGGCTAAGATCAAAAATACAAATGACAGCTCATGCTGGTGAGAATGTGGAATAAGTGGAACACTCCTGAATTGCTGGTGGGAGTATAACTTGTAAGCCACTTTTGAAAATTAAAGGGGGGTTTCTCAGAAAACTGGGAATTAATCTACCTCAAAACCCAGCTAGACCATTCCTCAACATGTACCCAAAGGATTCTCCACCATACCACAGGACATTTGCTCAATTATGTTCATGGCAGTTTTATTCATAATAGCCAAAAACTGGAAAAAAAACCTAGATATCCCTCAACTGAAGAATTGTTAAAGAAGATGTAGGTAGTACATCTATACAATTGGATACTATTCAGCTATTAAAAACCAAGACATCATGAAATTTTCAGACAAACTGATGGAACTAGAAAAACACCATTCTGAAACAGGTAATCCAAACCCAGGAACACAAACATAGTGTGTACTCATTTATAAGTGAATATTAGCTGTAAAGAAAAGAATAATCATGTTCTAGTCCACAGACCCAGAGGAGCTGAGTAAGTGGAATGGCTCACAGTGGGAACACATTAATCTTCCTAGGAAGGTGAAATAGAATAGATTTTGTGGGTGGACTGGGGGCAAGTGCAGATGGCAGCAGGACAGATCAGAGGGGGTGGAAGAAGAGAATATTGGGAGAGATAAGTGGAACTGAGGGGCATTTGGGGAGAGAGGTAGAAACCTAGCGCAATATAAATTCCATTGAATCTAAGAGATTGACACTACCTAAGATCCTAGCAATGGGGGATGTGGAGCCTGAACCAGCCATCTTTGGTAACAAGGCAAAACCTCCAGCCTACTGTTTGTCATGTCTGCATGATGTACTAGAACCTTAGCCAAGCATAATTGTCATCAGAGACCAGAGAGACTTCATCCAGCAGCTGATGGGAAAAGATGGAGACTCCCACAGTCAAGTATTAGGCAGTGCTTGGGAAGTCCCATGAAGGAGAGAGAGGAAAGACTGGAGGAACCAGAGGCATTGAGAACACTACAGAGGTATTGAGAACACAGAATCAACTGACCAGGACTCAAGTGGGCTCTCAGAGATCAGGGAGCCTGTATGGCTCTGACCTAGGTCCTCTGCATATATTATGGCTGTGTAGCTTAGTGTTCTTGTGGGATTCCTGACAGCAGGAGCAGGGGATCTCTCTGACTCTTTCCCTGCCTTTGGTACCCTTTCCTCCTACTGGGTTGCCATGAGCAACCTTGATGTGATGTTATGTGCCTTGTCTTATTGCAGGTTGTTATACTGTATTTGATTGATGTCCCTAGGTGGCCTGTTATTCTTTGAGAGGAGGTGGGGTGGATCTTGGGGAAAGGTGGAAAGGAGATAGTGGGGGAAGGGGAGAGAGGGGAAACTGGAGATCGTTTGTAATATAAGAGAGAAGAAGAAATTAAAAGGAAAGATTCTAAAAGAAAATAGAAAATTTCATATAATATATTCTGATCATGGTTTCTTTTCCCTCATTTCCTTCCAGCTCCTCTCTGTCTTACCAGCCATCCAACTCCACATCTTCTTTCTCTCTCTCTTTAGAAAACAAACAGGCAATTAAAAACAAAGTAGCAAACAAGAATAGAACAACAATAAAACAGTGGAAAATTAGTA
>NC_034613.1:50365267-50370253 GCF_900095145.1 Mus pahari | reverse complement strand
TTGAATTTTCTGTTCTATTTCAGTTCTATAGCCTTCCTATGTAACAATGACAAAGAGGCTGAAAAAGAAATGAGGGAAATAATTCCATTCACAAAAGCCACAAAAATGTACCTGTGAATAAACCTCACCAAGGAGATGAAAGACCTTTACAATGAAAATTTCAAGATATTTAATAAAGAAATTGAGGAAGACATGAAAAAATGGAAAATCTCTAGTGCTCATGGATTCAAATGATATTAATTTGTGAATTAATATCTTGAAAATAATCATCTTATCCAAACCAATCTACAGATTCAATATAATCCTAATCAAAATTCCAGACATAGAAAAATTAACATAGACAAATTCAGAAATTTATATGGAGACACAGGAGACCAAGAATTGCTTAAACAATCCTGATCCAAAGAATGCTGTGAGAGCTATCACTTGATTTCAAACTATTCTTTAGAGCTCTAATTAGAAAAACAGCATGGTACTGGCACAAACAGCAGCAGCAGCAACAACAACAACAACAAAAATGTACATAGATCAATGGACTAGAACAGAGTTGACTCAAGTATAAATTGGTGCAGCTACAGTTATCTGATTTTTCACAAAGATGCTGAAATAGAAACTAGGCAGCAGGTGAGAGTGCGTAGGTGTGGACTGGCAGCACAGGAAATAAGACAATCAGTCAACTAATGGGATTTCAAGAAACTAAAAACCTACTATATGGCAAAGGGAGTTGTGAGGCAAATAGTCAGACCACAGAATGGAAGAAAATTATTGACTGCTATTCATCTGACAAAAGATAAGTGTCATGAATAAATAAATAACTAAAAGACTCAAAGGTTAAGAAAATAAATAATCCAAATAGAGTGAGCTAGTCCTTAATTAAAAAAAAATAAGATTCAACAACACATAAATAAAATTTAAATATTGAACTACTTCTAGCTGGAGAAATCCCAATTCTCCTTTCATAGTGTTTTGTTTTCTTATGAATTTTAATGTTATCTAATCTTCAAAGAGAATTATTGTCAGGATTTTAGATCCTTAATTGCATATGTAATCTTACAGGACAATATTGTAGTTTCACTGACATTCCTCATAATTTTCTCTCATAAATACTAATTTTATATTTGTTTAATCACATTAGGTTGTTGGAGCATGCAAGTATTGTTAATTTGTATCTTACATCCTTGAGGAACACACACTTGGGACCCTCTTTTTCTATGAGTATGTGTATGTATATGAGTATGTGTATGTGTATGTGACTGTGAGTGCCTGTGTGTATGTGTGTGTGAAAGCAAATTATAAAGCTGCTCATAAAATCATGTAAATATATGAATCACACCATAAAAAGTATACTACAAACATTGGGTACCAAATAGGGTGTTACTTGCTATTTGTGTACTGGCCTTACTGGCCTCTGGGTGGTTCATATGTAAATAGGACTATGAAGTGGGGTAGTCACATTTCACCAACTCCAGAAGCACAGCGATCAAATGGGAAGTGGGGACAGACTATAAAACTCAAAGACCACCCTCAGTGAAATATTTCTTCCAGCAAAACTCCCCACCTCCTAATGGTTTTATAACCTTACCCAAAGTGCCACAACATGGACCAAGTTCTCAAACACATGAGCTGGTATGGGCATTTCTTAGTCAAACCACCACATATTCACATATAATTTGCCTTTTGAAACTTTCTCTTTTTCTTTGCATTTGGTATAATATGGTGCATCACTAATTTCAACAGTTTTAATCAAACAATAATATACATGATCGCATTTCCATTTGAATTTTAAAATATCACTAAGAATTCATACCATGCATATGTATTATTCAGATACTACTAGGAAACATAATTTATGTTTTTACTTGTACTGTCTGCTTTGGGAAAATCACTAATTTACATCTTGAAATTGCTATTATGTTAAAATGTTCCTGAACAGAAATCAGATTCTGACTAGCCAAATAAGCCTTTTTTAAAAAGTCACTTGCCCTACTCTCTTTTAAATGTTATGGACAGCTCTGTGAACTAGTCACTCATTGGCTTTGAAAGAGAAAACAGACCCAGGTGGCAGGCATTTGAGAATGGATTTGAATGGATAATCACTTACAGACAAGTGAGCTAAGCCAGAAACACAAGCAACTCTGAATTTAGGTTACTGAAACTCCACAAGGATGGGAAAACCTTGGAAAAGTTATTTAATTTGTCTTGGTCTCCACCTCTTCTTCCATAAAAAGAAGGGCTAATGTCAGTACCTTTGTCAGAATGTTTTTATAGATGTAAAGGATTCAGTACTATGCTGGCATATTGTAAGAACTCAATAATTATTACTATTACCTGGCAAACTAGCAACTTGGTAGGTAAATGCCTAGATACAATAGAATCAACACACAATTAAGATATCTTAAGTATGGGGTTGGAGTGCACTTGTTTCTCTTGCAGAGGATCCAGGTTCAGTTCCCAGCACCCACATGACACCTCACACCCATCCATAACTCATTTTCCAGGGAAATAAATGCCTTCTTCAGGTCTGCTCAGGCACAAGACATACAAATGGTTTATAAAATATATACACGCAGATAAAACATTCATACACATAAAATTCACTAAGAATTTTAAAGATGGCTTAATGAATCTACTCACAGTAATGGAACTAGAAATATATCAATGTTTACTTCTTACAATAGATGTCATATACCCATGCTAAGTAATAATGCATTGCATTAAGAAGTTAAATAATTTCATGGAATAAATATTAGAATCTCCATTTCATTTATAACATAACACAATGATTAGGAATTCTAGTCATGGCAGAATTCCAAGGGTGTTGTTGTTGTTGTTGTTGTTTGCTCAATTGCTTTTTGTTTGCTTGGTTTTGGAGACAGTCTCCCACTACAATGTCCTACTTGTCTTTGAACTCACTACATAAATTAGGCTGGCCTTGATCTCATAGAGATCTGCCTGTCTCTACCTTCCAAGTGCTGGATTAAATGTGTATACCACCACTAACAGCAGAATTCTATATTTTAATCCCAGCTCTGGTATTAATAACTATATAACATTAAAGAATAATTTAAAAATGAACAGCTTCTTCAAACTTAATTTCATTCTTGGAACATACACTATAATAATGGAAAATGATAATAGATTACTGTACTGTCTAGTTTTGTGTCAACTTGACACAGCTGGAGTTATCACAGAGAAAGGAGCTTCAGTTGGGGAAATGCCTCCAAGAGATCTCTCTGTAAGGCATTTTCTCAATTAGTGATCAAAGGGGGAGGTCCCCTTGTGGGTGGAGCCATCTCTGGGCTGGTAGTCTTGGGTTCCATAAGAGAGCAGGCTGAGCAAGCCAGAGGAAGCAAGCCAGTAAAGAACATCCCTCCACGGCCTCTGCATCAGCTCCTGCTCCCTGACCTGCTTGAGTTCCAGTCCTGACTTCCTTGGTGATGAACAGCAGTATGGAAGTGTTAGCTTAATAAACCCTTTCCCCCTTTCCTCCCCAACTGCTTCTTGGTCATGATGTTTGTGCAGGAATAGAAACTCTGACTAAGACAGTTACCATAAAACAATTACTGATTATCCCAGCATTTTGGAGCCAGTTCTTTCTGAAATACATGTTGTTCTATTCATCAACAAAGAGTATAAAGAATGCAAGTTTTGTCATTTAAACAGATAATTATCTGAATGAAAATATTTATAATTCTAGAAATAGTTAACCCTTTACATATAGTAAGAATACTTGAATACCTTTAGGCTATAACTTTGTCAAATAGCATGCAACATTCATATATCACATAGTTCTCCATAGGGAAATGAAATTTCTTCTCAAAGTAAACAAAAGAAGAAATAGACACAAAAATGTACAGTTTTGGTTTCTTCATATTTAAGCTAGAGAATACTTTAAGCAAAAACCATAATAACATAGGGTAACTACTAGCTAAAGTAAGCTATTGCCTATTAAAACCAATTTATCAGTTGCAAATCTCCATTGTTTTCTTTTATGTTCTTTGAATGGGGTTATGTTTCTTATGATGGAATTTCAATTCTCTCTCTCTCTCTCTCTCTCTCTCTCTCTCTCTCTCTCTGTGTGTGTGTGTGTGTGTGTGTGTGTGTGTGTGTGTGTGTTGAAATAGTCTCACTGTGTAGCCCCAGAGGGCCTGAAACCTGCTCTGTAGACCAGGCTGCACTCCAGCTCAAAGAAATCCACCAGCCTCTGTCTCCTCAGTGCTGAGGTTAAAGGTATGCACTAAATGCCTGGCTAAGTCTCTTTTCTGTCTCAATAAGGATGACACTTTCCATATAAGTAAGGAGAACACCCCTTCCTCACTCTCTCTCCCCCTCTTCTCTCTCTGCCAGTACCTTGTCTCTCACTTCTGATAAAACCTCTTCCATGTAGAAAAAAAAGGATGACTATATTTAAAATGAATATGATCACAGGATATACTACACAGTTCTTTCATTACTCTAAAGAGCCATGAGTCCTGGGTGAATATAAGTTGTCTAAATTTGAAATTCTGTGACATCAGGGGAGTACTTATCTAAGAGACGTTTGTCAGCAAAAAGTCTTTAAGGCTTGATGTGACAGATGAGGTGATGCTGACTGTGGAGTATAGCACTTGTATTTTTGTGGGATTTTAATTATCCTATTGTGTTTTTTCTGGTGGTTATTAATTTATAGAATATATAGTCTACAATTATAATAAATGTTGCTGAGAATGTGATTCTGGCTAAGCCTAAAGTAAAATAAACTTGGTTCTGGGCTCTCATCTTCAGACAGATGAAAAAATGGTTTCTCAAAGGAACAAAATAAAAGGAGCATCAAAATTAACCCAAGAAAATCTTTCCATAAGACAGCAAGGAGCACCACAAAATAACAACAAAATAAAGTGTTGGATACTTTGGGTAATGTCCCGCGCTACCTTCTCGCCAGCAAGAAATGACGCGGCACACAAACAGGATCCTTCTGCAGCAACGCTTTAATGCTCTTGAGAGGGA
>NC_034613.1:50362673-50365256 GCF_900095145.1 Mus pahari | reverse complement strand
GAACTCACTTTGTAGACCAGGCTGGCCTCGTGCTCAGAAATTCACCTGCCTCTGCCTCCCAAGTGCTGGGATTAAAGGCGTGCACCACCACGCCCGGCTGCAAGAATGTTTTATAATTGATACATCCTTTTCTTCTTGCTAGAGTGAAATCAACATTTTACTTCATAATCAAAATAAGTTTTAGTGTGAATACCTCAAGTCAGTTCTTTTTATAAATCCATAAGCATGTGATTGAAATAAAAGTATACACAAAAATGAGCTTCATCTTTAAGTTTTTATTTTTGTTTTATGTGTATGAATAGTTTGGCTACATGTATGTTTGTGTAGTATATGTGTGCCTGGTGCCTACAGAGACCAGAAAAGTGTCTTGAATTCCCTGAGATTGGAGTTAAAGATGGTTGAGAGCCTCCATGTAACTGCTGCGCATTGAATGTAGGTGTTCTGGAAGAATAAAAATTGTTCGTAATAAGTGAACCATCTCCCTAGTCTAACAAACTCATTTTTAAAAGCTACCTTTCTACATGTAGTCATCTTCATGTCATATGAATTTTACACATAAGCTCTAGTAGCTCATCAATATTATCTCTTCAAATAATGAAATCATTATTAACCTATGCAAGCATTTTATTTTAAACCTTTGTTGGTTAAACTCAGATAAAATATATCTTTACTTGTAACAGATATTTGTTCCTAAACTAATGGGAAGGGCCATATGCCAGTACTGTCATCTTTGTGCCATCGGTTAATGAGATGCTTGGCAGGCTTCAATATTCAAGCCTCCTGAGAGAATGTGTAAAGATCACCTTACATCAACTTTTATTTTATGAGGAAAATTTTCTCTGAATTGTCAACATAACTGATCGGAGATAAAGCTTAAAGGTATAACATAGACAAAAATATAAGACACAACTCTAGTTCATGGTTGAGAAAATAGGATTTCATTGGCCTCTGAATGTTGCATAGAGCTTGGCTAGATTCCTAAATCCATTAACCATCAAGCCATTTGTTCCAGCTGTTGTAGATTCCTGTAGGTTGCAATCATCTCCAAACACATTTCTCTGATCTCAGATCCTTTTATGGTCACTTCTTTTCCAGTAAACTAGTCAGAATGGTCCAGATTCATTTTGCCAAGACAAGAAAGCAGTGAATCAATCTGTGTCTTGTCTTATTTCCCCTCGGGATTTCTGACTGTAGATGCAACTTGATCCAAAGCCATTCTTTGAGCAGTAAGGAGATCTACTTTCATCCCTCAAAACTAGCAGAGAATAGTGTGAAGTGATAGCAAGGACTGACTGAACCTCCTCCTTGCTTCTTTGACTCTAGGATGTTGCTTATAAACACTTCAGCAGCCTTGGGAAAGCTGCACATCCAGAGAGAATGGGGTAAACCAATTGTGGAATCCAAGTAAACAAAGATTAGAGTGGAACCTGCACAATCTAATGATGCACAGTCTCTCAGAGGATAGACCAAATGCATGAAGTAGTGAATATTATCCCAGAACTTAAACTCATCAAAGGATAGGAAACATGGCTGAAAAGATAGTTTCGTAGTTAAGAGTAATTGCAGCTATGTAGCAGAAGATGGCCTAATCAGCCATCATTAGGAAGAGAGGTACCTTGGTCTTGTAAACTTTATATGACCAGCACAGGGGAAGGCCAGGGCCAAGTAGTGGGAGTGGGTGGGTAGGGTAGCAGGGGCAGGGGAGAGGTATAGGGAACTTTCGGGATAGCATTTGAAATGTAAATAGAGAAAATATCTAATAAAACAATTATAGAAAAGTAAAAAAAAAAAGAGTAATTGCTGATCTTGTAGAGGGCTTGAATTCAATTCCCCAGTCTTCACATGGTGGTACCTAAGCATCTGTAACTCTGTGAACACCAGGCAAAACACTCATACACAGAAAACAAAATGAATATATCTAAAAATATTAAAGATGTGAAGCAAGCCATGTAGATGCTACGTAACTTTTAACTCCTAAAATAAATAAGGGTAAATATTACAAGTTAAATATTTACTTCAAAGAACCTAGGATAAAGACCATAACTGACAGTTTACTTAGAGTTGATAATACGTGTTTTCTATAAAATTAGGAGAACTAAGACTTAAAGTAATCAATAGAGAAAAACAGACTGAATTTGCACACACACATTTGTTTCTGAATTCACAACTATGTTATACAATCTAGGGTTTTCTTCTTTGTTAGAGCATACCCAAATTTTATCTAACTGCTAACCAGAGATAGTACTATTGTGCATGTGGTTTAGAGTATAAAGTTTCTTTTTTTTTTTCATTTTTTATTATTATTATTTTCTTTATTTACATTTCAAATGCTATCCCGAAAGTTCCCTATACCCACCCCCCGACCATGCTCCCCTACCCACCCACTCCCACTACTTGGCCCAGGCCTTCCCTTGTGCTGGGTCATATAAACTTTGCAAGACCAAGGTACCTCTCATCTCAATGATGGCCGATTAGGCCATCTTCTGCTACATATGCAGCTAGAGACACAAGCTCAGGGGGTACTGGTTAGTACATATTGTTGTTGCACCTACAGGGTTGCAGCCCCCTTCAGCTCCTTGGGTA
>NC_034613.1:50359851-50362662 GCF_900095145.1 Mus pahari | reverse complement strand
GGGAAAGGTGCCGGGTGACTGGAGCCAGAAACGAATAAATCTTTCCCAGAAGCTGTGTCACTTCTGCAGGCTGCCCTCTCCCTGGCAGTGCACCAGAGCAAAGATGGCCCTCCTACCAGTTCAGGCCCTGAGATTGCTCCTGGGCAGACACCCCTCCTCGGGCAGGAAAAGTTCTAGATGACTAGAACCAGAAATGGGATCTTTCCCAGAATCTGTGTTGCTTCCCCAGGCCGCCCTCTCCCTGGCAGTGCACTGGAGCAAAGATCGAGTATAAAGTTTCTAATCATGGCTGTTTCAGTTAAACATAGTTTGCTTGTGTATTATTTCTATCTATCTATCTATCATCTATCTATCTATCTATCGATCTATCCACCTATCTATTTGTATTGTGTGTGTGTGTGTGTGTGTGTGTGTGTGTGTGTGTGCAACGATGTTACTGAGTGTTTGTATGTGTGCCATATGTGTACAGGTGCCTGTGGAGGTCAGAAGATGCCAATGGATTTCCTGGAACTAAATTTACAAGTTGTTTTGAGGCATCAAATGTATGCTGGGAACTGAACCCAGAACTTCTAGAAATGCACTGTCTTTAACTGCTGAGCCATTTCTTCTACCTTTTAAACCAATCTTCTCTTCTGCATCTTAACAAGAAAATTTTACAAAGAAGTTACTATGTTGCTATTTCCATTCACTGATATTCTTATTTGGGAAAACTGAACACTAGAATTCTTTTTACAATTATGATCATAGTTATACAACTATAATCAGCACTTTTAAATTATGGTAGAAAATATGGGCTTCATTCCCCCACTAGTGGTAGGTACTAGGTCAGTAGGTTCTTGGTATTTCCTTGCATGTTCAACAAACTTATACATAAAGATTATAACTTATATATGATTAACTACATTGGACAAAGAAGTCTTAGGCCCACTTTACAAACTTGTTTTAACAAAAAGGTTGTGAACAGAGGAGTTGTGAACTGCCTGGTCTGTGCTCATTCAGAGATGATTCACCTAACCCTCAAGAGACTGGAGGCCCCAGGGAGTTTATAAATCAGGTGGGATGGGGGTGGGGACATCCACGGGGAGATAGGGGTTGGGGAGGAGGTATGGGATGTGGAACAGTTGGAAGATGAATCAGGGTGGGGGACTAAAATATGGAGTGTAAAAACTAAATTTTAAGGAAAGAACACTGTTTGATTATGTGTATTAATTTTAATATCCTTCTAGTCTGCTAAATATATTAATCCACTGCAAAAAAATCTTTGATAGAGATTTTGGAATCTCATATATACACAATAATATAATGTGCAAATAAATATACTTTTACTTTTTCTTTAAAAATAAAATAACCTACCCAGAGAGCAATTCACGAGAGGTGTATTCTATCCCACTGTGGAATCCTAACTCCTTTCCTTCTGTGTGTCTCATGGGACTTCTGCTTATTTTCTCCATACCTGTCCTCTTTCTGCTTTCTTGTTTTCTCCTCTCTCTTTTGGAAGATGGACAAAGATGATAGAACTGATATTGCCAGCATTTGGAATAATAATGGCTAAACGTTTCTGTGTGTTTGTGTGTGTGTGTGTGTGTGTGTGTGTGTATTGTGGTGTGTGTGTGTGTGTGTGTGTGTGTGTGTGTGTGGTGTGGGTGTGTGTATATGTGTGTGTGTGACATTTTCTATTCAAGGTATGTATGACCATGATACAATATGGGAACTGTCTTAGTGCTAATAAGAAATAGACTTTTGGGTTTCCTCCTGTGACTTATTAAATTAGAATCTGTTTTATTATAAGAAAGTGAAGGGACATAGAACCTTTAGAAGGCCAAGGACCTCTCTTCCCATTGAAGGCCGACTAGGCCATCTTCTGCTACATATGCTATGCCCCAGTATAGGAGAATGCTATGGCTAGGAGGTGGGAGTGGGTGGGCTGGTGAGCAGGGGGAGGCAGAAGGGGATAGGGGATTTTCGGAGAGGGAACCAGGAAAGGAGATCACATTTGAAATATAAATAAAGAAAATAGGTGACTAGGGCAGCAGAGAAACCCCCTGACCAGGGGCACGAGCCCCTTCTGGTCTGCACCAGCACAAGGTCAGCTAGGGCACAGATTCGGTGGACACCCCTACGATCCCTAGCAGACTGTCCAAGTGATCTTAGGATCACTGGTGAGTGGAACACAACTTCTGCTCCAATCCAATCGCTCACTGGTCCTGAGAGAGCACTAGGGAAGCAGAGAACCATAATGACCAGGGGCACAAATCCCTTCAGGTCTGTGCCACCACCGGGTCACCTAGGGCACAGAGTGGGCGGACACCCCCACGGTCCCTAGCAGATTGCCCAAACGATCTTAGGACCACTGGTGAGTGGAAGACAACAGCTGCTCCAATCCAATCGCACACGGGACCTGAGACAGCACTAGGGAAGCAGAGAACTGGCCTGACCAGGGGCACAAGTCCCTTCCGGTCTGCGCCACCACCAGGTCAGCTAGAGCACAGAGTGGGCAGACACCCCCACGGTCCCTAGAGGACTGCCCAAGCGACCTTAGGATCACTGGTGAGTGGAACACAACAGCTGCTCCAATCCAGTAGTGACGGCATGTGACAGCAGGAACAAAGACACTAGAGTCTTTCCTGACCATAGGCTCAGGTTCTTTTTAATCAGTTCAGGTTTACCTTGGTTTTGAACAGACCAGACAACGCCACTGTCCTCAAAGGAGACACCACTTCAACACACTGTAACATGCCCAGGATCTTAGGATAACAGGATTCCAGGATAACAGAAGCTCAGTCACACTAGTATTTGAGTGTCTCAGAGGAG
>NC_034613.1:50352482-50359840 GCF_900095145.1 Mus pahari | reverse complement strand
TCCATCCCATAATCAGCCACCAAACGCAGACACTATTGCATACACCAGCAAGATTTTGCTAAAAGGACCCTGATATAGCTGTCTCTTGTGAGGCTATGCCAGTGCCTGGCAAACACAGAAGTGGATGCTCACGGTCAGATATCGGATGGAACACAGGACCCCCAATAGAGGAGCTAGAGAAAGTACCCAAGGAGCTGATGGGGTCTGTAACCCTATAGGTGGAGCAACAATATGAACTAACCAGTACCCCCTGAGCTCGTGTCTCTAGCTGCATATGTAGCAGAAAATGGTCTAGTCAGACATCATTGGGAAGAGAGGCCCCTTGGTCTTGCAAATTTTATAAGCCCCAGTACAGGGCCAAGAAGGGGGAATGGGTGGTTAGGGAAGTAGGGGAGGTATGGGGGACTTTGGGGATAGCATTTAAATTGTAAATGAAGTAAATACCTAATGAAAATTGGAAAAAAGCAAATAGCTAATAAATAAATAGATAGATAGATGAATGAATGAATGAATGAATGAATAAATAAATAAATAAATAAATAAATAAATGGAAAAGGAAAAGGATTCAAACTCCTGTGAAATTTTGGCTTGTATCAGCATCAACTGAGAATCTGTAAGCAGTATAAATGTTTAGACTTTACCCTAAACCTACTGAACTCTCCAATAGATACTAAATATTCTGTTTTAACTAGCCCATTCAGACTTTTTGCTTTTAGCATAGCCATGATATTATATCTGTTCTTAATTCAGAATATTTAGCCTCTGGCAAGAATGGCTATTTACTCATTGACTTTGTTTCTCATTGAACCTGGATATGGTCAGAGTCTTTGTCTAGGAAGAATACTAGTCACTACCAGATCAGAGAGATTGTCTTGTTACCTTTGCAAAAACAGGTATAGGATTGCCTGTGCAGGAACCTTTCCTAGATGTTTACAAATGTGAGCACAATTTCTGGTTGAGGTGACAGAAATCCCTGTGGAATTCCTATGACAATGTGAGACTATGTCTGTTCATTGGTAGTCTTATAAAGTAATTTCATGGCAAATTTATGTTATCAAGTACAGCCGTCAAAATGCACTCTTGTAATGCTCGTTTAGTATGATGTATAGCTGTCCTCAATTTTATATGCTTTTGCATTCCTCATGTTTCAGTTACTTCCTAGTGGACAATCAGTCTGATAACATTAAGTTAAAAATTTCAGAAAAAAATAAAATTTTAAATAGTTTCCACTGTGGCATAATATCACAATTGTTCTATTTTAATACTAATGTTGTTAATATATTATTGTGTTTAGCTAATAAAGTGAATTTTATTACAGGCACTTTTGTAGAGGAACACAGTCATGAGTAGAGTTCTGTACTGCCTGTGATTTTAAGCATCCACTGGGAATATTAGAAGATATTCCCCATGGATAAGTGGGAACTATTCTAAGTATTTCATCACCTGCAGAAAGCATAGAACATAGGGCCAGGCAAGCAGAAGGGAGTGAAGGGGATCATTAAATGGAAGTATTGTCAGACCCAAAGGGTGACCTATTGCCCTCCAAAAGGGCAGGCGCACTGACTTGATCCAAAATTAAGTCTAGGCTCAATTCAAGCTGGACTACAGAGAAGGATTTCTGCTTCGGGCAGTTTTGGATCCATCCTCTCTTTGTAAGGGCAAGGTCATACCATCCTCATCTGACTCCCAGTGCTATTCTCCCTTATATCATAGATAGCCCTGGCTATGTCCAGTCTGCTTCTTTTTCTCTCTGCTTTAAACTCTTCCCAATGTCCCAATGTCTCTGGATGTTTCTTCTCTTATTCATAATTAAACTCCCCTAATCATGTAGTAGCCATTTGGGTGGTTAACTACACCCCTCACATACAATCATGAAAGAAGGTAGCCATTCTGTCTTCTAGACTCTTGGTTTGTTAAAGACTTCAACAAAACCCTTATGATGACAGTGATTCTCAAGAGGCTGTAAAAAACACTTGCAATGAAGAGAAGGGTCTGAACTCTAGTTGGGTTTATGAAAGTAACAGTCCCTGGGGTGCCCCTAAGAGAGTGGTTTTTAGGAAGGTTTGGGTAGAATAGTATGAATAAGGTATGGGGGTGGAAACATATAGGGTCTGTGTGGCATTGCTGGACTATGGACTTAACAGAAACAGGAAGAGAAACAGAAGGTTGAGTAGCCTCAGTATTAACATATCCTAAAAGCTATAGAAGTGAGTTTGCTAAGTAGACAATAGGCAACCCTCAAAGGTGGCTTAATCACTAACTTACACACACAGTGAATATGTTTTAGAACAAGTGTTTAGAAAACAATGGCTTGGAAGGAAGGAAGGACAGGGAGACTACCTGGGATCCTATTGTACTATACTAGGGAAGAGGTGAGGAACTCTAATCTAGGTTGGGAGGAGAGACAGGAAGGAACGTAAGGGTATGATGCCTGTTGCAGAGATGAAATTACTAATATTCAAAAAGTCAGGGCTGAGAAGGGCTCAATTACCTGGCTTTCCCACTGACTAGCTGTGAGATGCCAGACAATATATTCTACTTCTCGACTGTGGCTCAGCTTTCTCATCGGTCAAATGGGGCTGTTAGCACAAAGAAACATTACGAACACTTCAATGAATACTATCACATGAAATTGCTATGAATCTTGTTCACATGTTGAGGTACAAATACTATTTGATTGAAACTGACTAGACATCCAACTCGATTTCGTGGCAATCAAAAAAAAAAAAAAAAAAAAAAAAAAAGAGGCAGAATGTGTTTGCTACCGTGATAGAGCTGGGTGAAAGGGGTACAGCTAGCCTGGGGATAGATGGTGTTAAAAAGGAATGCGGTCAGTCATTGCTCCCTTTTCTTGTCTCTACTCCTTCTGTGTTACTGACAGTCTTTCCCAGGGGAAGCTGATATTTTCCAGCTATTGAAGACCAGTGCAGCCTCTGGCTTACCTCCAATGTGAAAAATCCCACACAAGGATATGAATTAGCCAAACTTGCAGATTAGAAATACAATGTGCTTGAGCTTACCCTGCCACAGCAGCAGTGAAATAAGAGCCCAGGTGTTTAAACTGCAGTTCCTTAGAGTCATATTATCAAGTGGCAGAGCATCAGGCCTCAAAGGATAGATGAAGACCAAAGGCATAACACTGGAGGAGACTCCTGGGACCAGGTCCATCATTAAAATGTGATAGCCATAGTGAATAAATGTGGAGAAGCTGCCAAAGTGAGCTGTGAAATTCCATGAGATATGTTAACAGGATGGTGCTGGCTAGATGCAAAAACATGGGTTTATGTACCACTGCTGTCATGGATGGGCAGGTCACCACATTGCTCTGAGGCTCTCCATCTATAAAACAGAAGGAACCTTAGCAGCGCCATGGGTTTTCAGGGCAAACTCAATGAGGAAATAAAATACAAAAAAAAAAAAAAAAAAAGCCTGCCATATTATAGATGTTCAATAGATATGGGCTAGTGTTTTTCTTTTAGCTGTATTATCTTGGTTAGCTTACAAACTCCATGTCTCGGATTTCTTATCTGTTGGTAAAGTAGTTCTATTCATGAGGTACTTAACTGGCTTCTATATTGGCTATGTCTTGATTTATAAAGGACACAGAAGAGTAGTTTGCCCATGGATAGTGTTTGCCACAGATGGAGATAGGGAAGGAGGGGGGGACAGATAGGGACTGAAGAAGGGAAAGGAAAGAGAAAAGGGGAGAGGTAAGAGAGAGGGGAGTTGACATAGAGAACCACAGAAAAAGGGAGAGAAAATGGCTGTATACATACATGTTACATGTATAGGCTGCATGGCCAAGGCTTGCCAGAAACCACAAAAACTAAGGAGCAGGTATTAGTGATGGTACTAATACGAAATACTGTCACCACAGTTCTAGGAAACTAATACAGACCCTGGCACAGAAGCTAAAATTTTAGTATGGCAGATTACCCTAGAGGCTAGACACAGCATCTTCAACCATCTCATTACTCGCTTAGAATTGAAGATTGTTATTCAACTATGAATTTCTGAAAGTCTGTGAAGAATAGGCACTAAAGTCATCTCTGCTAGTTTTCCCCAAAGGGGGTTAGGAATCACCTCCTGCTCTGAGCAGTTATCTGACCTCTTTGGGTAGTCTAAAGGACTTTGAATAATCTCGACAGGGATGACTCCCAGAAGCCACTTGGGAAAATGAGTCCAGACAAACTAATCTGTATTGTAGAGGAAGCAGGAAGAAATGGACTCCATCTGAAAAAAAAAAAAGAAAAGAAAAGAAAAGAAAAGAAAAGAAAAGAAAAGAAAAGAAAAGAAAAGATCAGTTCACTCTCTTGGCTATGTTGCCATTCCACTACTTTTGAAAATTAAATTCCACTTAGGGAAAGAAAACAGAACTCTGACTTGATTGCCAAGACTCTGCAGGTGCTTAACACACAATTTTGCATTTTGCATCACAACCACCCTAAGAGGAAGACAAGTGCTATTGTTACACTCATTTTACTAATTAGGTGACAGCCTCCCAGCCAGCCAATGAGGGAGTTAGATTTCAAACTCACCTACGAAAAGGTGAAATGCATACACAAATACACTTAGGTATTTATCTTGATAATTAGGATTTGTGTCCAAATTCTAAGGGTACTGTGCTGGATAGTGTTACATCAACTCAAGACAAACTAAAGTCATTTGTGAGGGGAAAAAAACCACAATAAATAAAATACCCCTATAAGATCAGGTTGCAGGCAAACTTGTAAGGCATTTTCTTAATTGGTGATTGATGGGAGAGGGTCCGCTTATTGTGGATGGTGGCATCCGCGGGCTGGTGGTCTTGGGTTCCATAAGAATGCACGTTGAGCAAGTCGTGAGGAGTAAGCCTGTAAGCAGCACCGCTCCATGGCCCCTGCATCACCTTTTGCCTCCAGGTTCCTGTCCTGTTTGAGTTTCTGTCCAGACTTCCTCTGATGATGCACAGCAATATGGAAATGTAACCTTCTTTTTGGTCATGGTGTTTCAGCACAGCAATAAAAATCCTAAGTTAGGCACTATGACTTTAGAAGCTGAAGATTTCTTGCAAGAGTGTCATAATGCTATTATCTAATCTTCTCTAAGTATATAGTCTTTCTTAATAATCTTTTTAAAAGCCAATATCTCACTTATATAGCTCTGGATGGCCTGAAACTCACTATGTAGACCAGGTTGGCCTTGAACTCACAGAGAGTTACTTGTCTGTTTCCTCATCATTGGTATTATATGCATGTGCCATGATGCAAGGAACTTGGGGAAATCTTTCTCAAGATTTTCCTTTAAACCAATGAACCCAATTAGATAATGTGACTCCTATTCACACCGTGATGCCACTGTTAACACTGGCTTCTGCTCTGTGGCTTGTTCCTATTTAACAGTCCTCTATTAAATTGTGAATAACATTAGTGTTAAATATCCTTTCTGTATTCCTATCACTAGTGCCAAGAATAGTGTCTGTTTTATAGGAACAAATTGGTAATGTCAGATAGCTAGACAGGTGAATGGAGAGATGGATGCACAAGGAAACAGACAGGGAAATATATGAGAGATGATAGGTGTTGGCTTGATCTTTCCAAGTTCATCAGACCAGTGTTTTTCTGTCAGTTGAAGCTTGTAATATGCTAAGAAAAAGCATAATGCCAAAATAGCGTTAAGACACTTGTTTAAACCACTTGATTGGTTCAAAATATTAATGTACAATTTTAATGAACATGCCACAATGCAACTTAAATTTAGCCTTATTGGTACTGGATGGATTATTATTAATAAAGGCTAAGAACAGAGCCTGGTATACAAATAACAAGGACTTTTTTTGGGCTGTAATTGTTAATCATTATTCAAATATTATACGTATAATTTAATTGGTGTGTGTGTGTGTGTGTGTGTGTGTGTGTGTGTGTATTCACAGAAAGAGGGCATGTCACAATGCATGTGTGGAAGATAGAAGACAACTTGAAGGAAAGTTTTCTCTTTCTCCCATGTGGGCTCTTGGAATTGAACACAGATCAACAGTGGCCCATGTTCTTACCTACTGAACCATCTTTTTGGCCCTACAATGTAGCTTTGAATCTTTCTAAGAGTCTTTTATTAAGACTCAGGAGTTTTCTTCCCTCACAACCTCTACTGCACACAATTAACCCTTGATGGATAAGTATAACGATGAACCTTTTCTTTCAGGAGTACTACACTTCTGTCTCTTGTCCTTTTTTCTTTCTTTTTTAAATTATTTTATTAAATATTTTCTTCGTTTACATTTCAAATGCTATCCCGAAAGTTCCCTATACCCCCCGCCCCTGCTCCCCTACCCACCCACTCCCACTTCTTGGCCCTGGCATTCCCCTCTATGGGGCATATAAAGTTTGCAAGACCAAGGGGCTGCTCTTCCAAATGATGGCTGAATACGCCATCTTCTGCTACATATGCAGCTAGAGACAGGAGCTCTGGAGGTACTGGTTTCTTAAAGCTTTTATTATAATGGTATTTTGAGACAAGTTGGTTTAATTGATGAAATATGTTCTACTAGGCAAAAAAAAAAAAAAACAAAAACAAAAAACAAAAAACAAAAACAAAGTGAAAAGTTTACAAGGAGTTGTGTAGCAGGAGAAAGAACACTGGCCTTTCAGTCTTGGTGCCTACACTTGCCTCTGTCCCTAAAATACTTGGATTCAAGCCAACTCTTTTTATCCTTTTGGAATTCAGTCTTCTTACTTACAGAATGTGAAAGAGAATTAGAAAAAAATCACTCCTTTCAGCCCCACTTGAGTTTTGGAATCACTATGGACCTCCAAGGCACCTGCAGGCAAGGATTTTCAGAACTAGTAACATAGTAGCATCCTGAGATTCCTGGGCCACATGGAACATGGCCACTGTCTCCACACAAAGTCAGACCAGGCAGTTGCAATTAACCTCAACGAATAAAGGGAGACAGAGAAATAGAATGGCTTACTTCTTTGAGAGCTTTTTGCCTGTGTTATAGCTGCTCAGTAAACAGACTCTTTTAGCAAAGGTATATATCACTTTGAGGTTAACTAACACTTCTGATGCTCTACTACGAACATGGTAAGGATACTGAATATTTTCAAACTCTCTGTTCAGGTCTCCACCCGGTTTACTGAATGGGTAATTTTGTGTTATTTTATTTTTATTCATTGAAGAATATCTTTGATTTTTGAGTTCTTTAGATATTCTTTTTTAGCTTATTTCTTTTTTTCATTTTTTAATAGATATTTTCTTTATTTACATTTCAAAAGTTATCCTCTTTCTTAGTTTCCCCTCTGAAAATCCACTATCCCCTCCCCCTCCCCCAGGTCCCCAGCCCACCCACTCCCATTCCTGGTCCTGGCATTCCCCTATAC
>NC_034613.1:50351406-50352471 GCF_900095145.1 Mus pahari | reverse complement strand
TTAATGACTGCTTCTATTTCTTTAGGGGTTATGACACTGTTTAGATTACTTGTCTGATACTGATTTAACTTTGGTACCTGGTATCTGTCTAGAAATTGTCCATTTCATCCAGGTTTTCCAGTGTTGTTGAGTATAGCCTTTTGTAGTAGGATCTGATGATGGTTTTTTATTGTGTCATGTTATGTTGTTATATCTCCCTTTTCATTTCTGATTTTGTTAATTAGGATACTGTCTCTGTGCTCCCTAGTGAGTCTAGCTAAGGGTTTATCTATCTTATTGATTTTCTCAAAGAGCCAGCTCCTGGTTTGGTTGATTCTTTGAATAGTTCTTTTTGTTTCCACTAGGTTGATTTCAGCCCTAAGTGTGATTTTTTCCAGCTGTCTATTCTTGTGTGAATTTGCTTTCTTTCCTTTTAGAGCTTCTAGGTGTGCTGTCAGGCTACTAGTGTATTCTCTCTCTAGTTTCTTTTTGGCAGCACTCAGAGCTATGAATTTTCCTCCTAGGACTGTTTTCCTTGTGTCCCATAAGTTTGTGTATGTTGTGGCTTAATTTTCATTAATCTCTAAAAAGTCTTTAATTTCTTTCTTTATTTCTTCCTTGACCAAGGTATTGTTGAGTGGAGTGTTGTTGAGTTTCCACGTGAGTGTTGTCTATTATTTATATTGTTATTGAAGATCAGCCTTAGTCCGTGGTGATCTGATAGGATGCATGGGATAATTTTAATATTTTTGTATCTGTTAAGGCCTGCTTTGTGAACACCTATATGGTCAGTTTTGGAGAGGGTACCATGATGTGCTGAGAAGAAGGTATATCCTTTTGTTTTAGGATAAAATGTTCTGCAGATATCTGTTAGATCCATTTGTTTCATAACTTCAGTTAGTGTCCATATGTCTCTGTTTCGTTTCTGTTTCCAGGATCTGTCCATTGGTGAGGGTGGGTTGTTGAAGTCTCCCACTATTATTGTGTGAGGTGCAATGTGTGCTTTGAGCTTTACTAAAGTTTCTTTAATGTATGAGGCGGCCTTTGCATTTGGAGCATAGATGTTCAGAATTGAGAGTTCATCTT
>NC_034613.1:50346705-50350636 GCF_900095145.1 Mus pahari | reverse complement strand
CTTGTATGTTCATGGGCATCTCTTTCTTTAGGTTCAGGAAGTTTTCTTCTATAATTTTTTTGAAGATATTTGCTGGTTCTTTTTTAAGTTGAAAATCTTCATTCTCATCTACTCCTATTATCCGTAGTTTTGGTATTCTCATTGTGTCCTGGATTTTCTGGATGTTTTGAGTTAGGATCTTTTTGAATTTTGCATTTTCTTTGAATGTTGTGCCCATGTTCTCTGTTGAATCTTCTTTACTTGAGATTCTCTCTTCCATCTCTTGTATTCTGTTGCTGATGCTCACATCTATGGTTCCTGATGTCTTTCCTAGGGTTTCTATCTCCAGAGTTGTCTCACATTGGGTTTTCGTTATTGCTTCTTCTACCCTTTTTAGGTCTTGGATGGTTTTGTTCAATTCCATCACCTGTTTGGTTGTGTTCTCCTGTGTTTTTTAAAGGACTTCTACCTGTTTAGCAGTGTTCTCCTGTATTTCTTTAAGAACTTCTACCTCTTTAGCAGCATTCTCCNGNATTTCTTTAAGTGAGTTGTTAATGCCCTTCTTAAAGTTCTCTACCAGCATTATGAGATATGCTATTAATTCTGAGTCTTGTTTTTCAGGTGTATTGGGGTATCCAGGACTGACTGAGGTGGGAGCCCTGGGTTCTGATGATGGTGAGTGGTCTTGGTTTCTGTTAGTAAGATTCCTACCTTTGCCTTTTGCCATCTGATGATCTCTGGAGTTAGTTGTTAGAGTTGTCTTTGGTTAGAGCTTGTCCCTCCTGTGATTCTGTTAGCCTCTGTCAGCAGTCCTGGGTGTCCAGCTCTCTCCTGAGTCTCAGTGGTCAGAGTACTCTCTGCAGGCAAGCTCTCCTCTTGCTGGGAAGGTGCACAGAGGCCTGGTGTTCAGATCTGCCTCTTGGCTGACGATGTAGGCCCAAAACAGGGTCTGTCCCCGAAGATGTGTCACCTCTGCAGTTTGCACACTCACCTGCACAGGCTAGACTCCGAGGGACCCTGGACACAATGTGTCTCTCTCACCTGCTCTCGCAGAAAGAGCCCTCCAGGGTGGCCACCTTTCCTCTGGCGGGGAAAGTGCAATGTCTGGAGCCTAAATAGGTTCTGTCCCAGAAGCTAGATTGCTTCTTTCTGTCCCAAAACTGTGTATCTTTTGTAGTCCACACTCTCACCAGTGCAGACTCAATCCTGGGCACACCAGAGCAAAGATGCCTCCCTTACCAACTCAGGCAGTGAGAGTGCTACCGGGTGGACAACTCTGCTCTGGCAAGGATGATGCTGCCAGGATATCTGGAGCCAGAAATGGGGTCTGTCCCAGAAGCTGTGCTGCTTCTGCAGTCCATGCTCTCCCTGGCAAAGACCAGAGCCTGGGCGTACCGGAGCAAAGATGGCTCCCTTACCAGCTCAGGTAGTGAGAGTGCTCCAGGGCAGACACCCCTCCTCTGGCGGGGATGGTGCCAGGATGCCTGGAGCCAGAAATGTGGTCCATCCCAGAAGCAGTGTTGCTTCTGCACTCTGCGCTCTCCTGGAGCCTGGGCTTACAGGAGCGAAGATGGCTCCCTTACCAGCTCAGGCAGTGAGAGCACTACTGGGTGGACACCTCTCCTCTGGCAGGGATGGTGTCCGGATGTCTGGAGCCAGAAACAAGTTTTGTCCCAGAAGCTGTGTCGCTTCTGCAATCTGCCCCCTCCCCGGCAATGACCAGAGCCTGGGCATACTGGAGCAAATTGGTTCTTTTATTTTTGAGAATAGTTTTTGCTCTCCTAGGTTTTATTTTTTGTTTGTTTGTTTGTTTGTTTTTGGTTATTCCAGATAAATTTGGAAATTGCCCTTTCTAACTGAAATCTCATTATTAATTGTTGGCCTTAATTCTAAGGCAAATGTAGTCCTTTTCAGGAAGTCTTTTTTCTAAACCTATATCACATAGGATATTTCTCATGTTTTCTTCTAGCACTTTCAGGATTCACATTTAGGTCTTTTATCCACTTGGCGTTAGTTTTATACAAGATGATAGATGTGTGTCTAATTTCATTCATTACCACATGGGACAACTTGTTTTCTCAGCAAAATTTGTTAAAAATGCTTTTTTTCTTCTTTTCCAGTGTATGTTTTTGACATCTTTGTAAAATAAAATATTAAGTGGCTAAAGTTATGTGTCCTCATGTTCAGGTCTTCAGTTTTGTTCCATTTATCTAAATGTTGTTTTGGTTTGTTGTTGTTGTAATACCATACTGTTTTTATTGCTGTGGTTCTATAATATATCTTAATATCTGAAATTATAATCCCTCTGACATTGTCTTTTTTCTGGATTCTTTTGGCTATCTTGGACTTTTGTAGTTTCATTTAAATTTTAGGATACTTTTTCTATTTTTTGTAAAGTAGCATTCACAATATCAATTCTACCAATTCATGAGCACAGGATGTCTTTCTATTTTCATGTGTCATTTTCCATTTTTCTTGAGAGGTCTAATTTTTTATTATAAAGGCCCTTTTCTTGGGTATGGTTATCTCCAGATATTTTATTTTCTTTAAGGATAATTTTTTTGTGAATGATAGTGTACTCATATTCGCCTCTGTTTCTTATTGGTGTCTAGCAAAGCCATTTACTTATTCAATTAGATCCTGTGTCTTGCCACATTGCTGAAATTTTATCATTTCTAGTATGATAGAATTTTGAGGGTCTTTATTGCATTGTATCTTGTCATCTGCAAATAGGGATATTCTGGCTCTGTCTTTTCTTTTATATCCCTTTAATTTTTTTTCTTGCCTCATTTTCCAAGCTAGCACTTTAAGCACAATATTCAAAAGCTGTGGGAACAGAGGAAAGACCTGTTTATTTCCTCACTTTAGTGGTATTGCTTCAAGCTTCTGCTGATTTAGGATGATATTGGCTGTGATATATATATATATATATATATATATATATATATATATATATATATCAAAAGCCATAGAACTAAGGCTTAGAGAACATCACAGAAGAGATGGTTTTTTTTTATGTTTTTTTTTCAGATGCTTTGCTGTATCTGTTGAGATGATCATGTGCTTTCTTTCTTTAAGTTTATTTATGTGATTTATTGTGGCAGACGAACCTCACTTGGGTCCTCAATCCATGGGCAAAACTCGGATTTGGTTACAGGTGGGCAAAGAGTTGGAGAGAATTGACAGACAGATGCAGACACAAGGAGAGTGTGCTAGATCTGAATGTAATTAGTCAAATCGAGCATCAGACATTTTATACAGAAGAAAATAGGGAAGTTACACAAAACAGAGGAATGCAAACACAGAAGGACTGGCAGGAACCAACTGGGATAAAATCCAATGGTAACAACTGGGATCAAAAACAGTTCCACCTAAAGTCAGCTTAAACTTAGAAGCCAGGGGTAAGGGCTTCATGCCCTTGTCATAGTTCCTACTCTAGTCTATTGTATACTCCACTTTCCCCCTAGGCCATTATAAATACTTATGTATGGGTGTAACTCAGCTATCTATAGTTCTACGTATCTACTCTGGTTCATCCTTAGATCACAAACTTCCTTCTTCCTAGATAATGTTAAATTCCTGCGTAGGGTAGTGAGCTATCCATCCTCAGGGTCGGATCAAGGACTGCCTAGAATTTAACTTAACCTATATGTCAAAAAATCAAACCTTAGGAGCACTTACAATAAAGCAATATTTTTTCTTTATTCTTTTTATATTTTCTTTATTTGCATTTCAAATGCTATCCCAAAAGTTCCCCATACCCCCCCCTGCCCCTGCTCCCCTACCCACCCACTCCCACTTCTTGGCCCAGGCCTTCCCTCGTACTGGGTCATATAAAGTTTGCAAGACCAAGGGGCCTCTCTTCCCAGTGATGGCCGATTAGTCCATCTTCTGCTACATATGCAGTTAGAGACACAAGCTCAGGGGGTACTGGTTAATTCATATTGTTGTT
>NC_034613.1:50341688-50344625 GCF_900095145.1 Mus pahari | reverse complement strand
TCTTTTCTTTTCTTTTCTTTTCTTTTCTTTTCTTTTCTTTCTTTTCTTTTCTTTCTTTCTTTCTTTCTTTCTTTCTTTCTTTCTTTCTTTCTTTTTTGTTCTTTTGTTTTCACCTGGGTTTGGTATTAGAGTCATACTGGCTTCATAGAAGGAGTTTGGGAGTGCTCTTTCAGTTTCTTTTAAAAAAAAAGTTTAAGAAAGATTGGCTGTAGATCTTCTTTGAAAGTGTTGTAGGATTTTTCCATGAATCCATATTTAGAGTTTTTCTGTATAGCTTTGGCTGTCCTGAAATTCATTCTCATTCTGTAGATCAGGATGGCCTCAAACTCATTGATATTTGCCTGCCTCTGTCTCCAGTACTGGGATTAAAAGCATGTGCCATCATTACCCAGCTAGGTTCTGATCTTTTTTTTGTTGTTACCAAAAGGCTTTTTGTTACTATTTCAATCCTATCATTTCTAATGGGTCTTGTTGTTGTATGATATTTACTAACTCCACTGATTCTTCTTATGGTCCAGCCAGACCTACAATAATCGAGGCAGAGTCCTATGAATTTAGTTAATCAGCTTTAGCACGATTACTGGGCTATTATCCCTAATCTATTTTTCTACCCTAGAAAACCCAGATGCATACCCCAAGTTGCCTGATGTTTTAGTCTTATCTAAGTTTTCCTGCTTCATTACTATGTCCTTAAGATGGACTCCTCTCCCTTGTCTATGTGCTCTGGTTCATCCCATCTGTGTTTGGTAACTCTGGATAAAGAACTATATTATTTATTGCCTTACCTTTCTCCCACATCTGGGCCAGTCCCAGGCAAACCATACCTAGAATCAGGGACATAAAGATGAACTCTTCACTTTTCCAAAGGAGAAAAAGCTATAACATGTCATGCATAGAGACAGGGGACAACACTGGCTCGAAAGCACAGAAGCCATGTTTTTTCTACAATCCACCCCTCTCTGCAAATGGAGGAACGAGAAACCACTGTAGTGTCCTTAGCAGAACACAAGGGGGAGACAAATAACATACCAGAAAAATCAAAACACAAAATTTCTGACCGGGTAAAATTATAACCAGTTGTGAACAGTAACAATTAACTGGACCTCATCACCCAGAGCTCCCAGGGACTAAACCACCAACCAAGGAGTACACATGGAGGAACCCATAGTTCCAGCTCCATACATAGCAGAGAATGGCCTTATCTGACCTCAGTGATAGGGGAGGTCCTTGGTCCTGTGGAGGCTTGATGCCCCAGCATAGGGGAATGCTAAGACAGTGAAGCGGGAGTGGGTAGGTGGATGGATGAGCATCCTCATAGAGTCAGGAGAGGGTGATGGGATAGAAGGCTTGCAGAGGAGAAGGGGGGAAACATTTGAAATGTAATATATATATATATATATATATATATATATATATATATATATCACTCTCATGGGGCAAAGGGGAGGGATGAGAGAAGGAATGGAATGGAAGATGGAGGCATAAGTGGGAAGGGCGATATCATTTGAAATGTAAATGAATAAAATGAGCAATAGTAAAAAGGGGAGGTGGAATTGAGTTGGTAATTTTGAAGAAAATTGGACACATAAAGATGAAAAATACAGTAAAGAGCCTTTGGGATTTATGTAAATACTATTTCAAATGATTCAAGTGAGAAGGAAGACCTGAATATAATTGACACATTGCAGATTATAGTTATTACATTATTAAGCTTCATTCTTATCCTAATAAACATTCTCAGTTTACTGTGTCTTTTCAAAAAAAAAACAGAGACTTAGAGAAAAATCATGAGCCTTAGAAGAAAGATTATAGAAAATTATGAATCAAAGGGAAGAGAATAGACATATTTCTGAAAGACAGGAAAAAGAAAAAGGTGACATTTGGAGACAAGCATTAGAAGAAAGGTTACATGTGTATAAATTAAAATGAATAAAATACTAGGATGACAAGGATACAGACACAGGAGAGGTGTGAAAAATTGACACAGGCCTTAAAAGAAAAGTTTAAGATATTGACAGATGAAAATAAAGGCAGTCAACCCATAGTTGTTAGAAAAATATTAGCTTATCCAGTCAGTGTACAACAAAGGCCATCTGATATAGAGCATCCACAAGTTCATGAGGAATATGAATGGCACCCTGTGGATGTGCTGGATTTAAGAAAATGTAATGAAATTGCTACTAATTTTGGAATGCATTCACCAATTGTAATCTTGACTTCTCAGGCGATCAAAAATAGAATAATCCCCCAGGATTGGAACACTATGACAAGAAGAATATTAGAACCTGGACAACAATTACAATGGCTTTCATGGTGGAGAGAAGAGGCTAGGGAAATAGCACAGAGAAAGAACTGGAGGTGTTTCTAAAGACCAGCTGCTAAGTGAAGATCAGTATGCTGAGGTAGATATGCAAGTCCTCTATGATGAAGAAAAGTAGGTATTATATCACATGGTAACCTTAAAAGCCTGAGAACAATGAAACATTCATCAACTTTTTACAAGGACTGATTTCAGTTGTACATAGAAAGATATCAGATTCACTAATTAGGAAGGCAATAATCAAATCTTTGACTTTTGAAAATGCTAATGTCTCTCACCATCTCTCTTCTGAACCCCAGTGGAGGCAGCTGAGTGCTCCAGAGGACTCTCCACACCACAGGTCCTTGAGATCACGGTGAGTGGAGCACAATCAACTCCAGAGGATCCAGGAGGGACTTGTGCCAGCAGGAACAGGGACAAAGGAACACTGCCCCCAGAGGCAGGGTTCCACTCCTGTTGGGGCCACTCTCTTCATCTCTCTTATGAACCCCAGCAGAAGCAACTGAGTGCTCTGGAGGACACTCCACACCACAGGTCCTGGAGATCACGGTTCCTCTGGATCAAGCAAGGAGAGTCGGACTACAGGGAGGGCTCTGATCCCAGGACTCAGAAGGAGG
>NC_034613.1:50333354-50334915 GCF_900095145.1 Mus pahari | reverse complement strand
CACCAGGATGGGGAACATGAGGCTGCTGTTGTCCGAGGCATAGGGGTTAGGTGTGCGGGGGCCTGACTGCACCCTGTTCTTGTTGGTCTGTCTTTTGAGATTAGACCCCTCTTCGTATTTTTCTTCCTCCTCCTCCTCTTCTTTTTTCTCCAATCCTGGATGAGGCTGCAGCTTTGGTACATCATCTACTGTCCCAGCCAGAGCTTCCCTGTGAAAGTGGACACCTCCTCCTGCACACTCAGCTTCCCCTTCTGGATGCTCATCGGGATGATTTCATCATGGGCTGTGCTGTGCCTGACACGGTCAAAGATGTCCAAGTCCTTTACCATCACATGGCCATTCAACCGGACACCAAACACCTTCTGCTCAGACTGTGCAAAGTAGACCTCAGCAAACTTTAACACCAGCATATAGTTGCCCTCCTCCTTGACCGGTACTTCGTAGCCAAAGGTCTCTTCCTTGTACTGCTCTGTCTGATACAGGATCTGGTCCTCCGGGGTGGAGCAGCGCAGGATTGGCAGTTTCATGCCATAGTCTGAGGCTCGGCCCACCCGGCCTTCCAGAGGGTCCTTGAGGAAGTGGATCCCGTACATGTTCACATGCACCTTGCCGGATCCCATGCATGTCCACATGTACCTCGCCGCCTGTGTTTACAGCCCAGAGGACGCTCTCTCTGGCAGTCAGGCCCTGGCCACGAACCCCAGATCCTGGAGCTTCGGCCCCAGCAACAGCAGCAGCAGCCAGAGAAGCGCCACAGCAGTTCCCTCGGCTCCCCGGGGCCTCAGCATGGTGGCCACCACAGCGGGGGCAGCCCCTTGCCGACCCTCGTCCTCAGCCGACCCCCCCCCCCAACTCAGGAGAACAGTGCGACTGAACATTCTGCCTCAGCAACCTGGGACATGTCGCTCTTGGGGCCTCTTCCTCCTTCAGCAAATCCTACCAGCCTACACCACCAGAACCAGCTTGTATTCTGTCATCACTTCTTTTTGCCTTCTTTTCGTCCCAGTATGGACCACCATTTGTCATGGACCCCTGAAATCTGACCAGCAGAGATGGGAAAGAAAGACAGCAATGCCAAGCAGGTTCCAAACAGACTTCTTTATCTCCCTGAACAGCTTTTAATCTTTTCCCTCTCACAAGCAGCTTTTCTAACCCTCTCTCTGCTCCCACTAAACCCCAACTCCCCTCTCCAACCCCTTCTTTAACTCTCGCCCACCTGAACTGTTTACAGCCTTCTCCCCCAGAATCCTCCCCCCTTCCTCTGGGGCACGTCCTGTTTTTCTCAGCCCCCCCCCCCATCTCCTTCCCAGCCCGGGGTGCATCCTGTTTTCAGTCCTCTGACCTGATCCCTTCCCCCTCTCCTGGATCCCCTCAGAGTTCAGCCAGGGAGGCCAGTGATAGTCCATTAACTCAGCAGGCAGGCAATCCACACAGGCTCAGCAGCTCAGGTTAGAGTTTAGGCTCAGGTTCTTGGCAGACAGGGACCATGGGCTTGGCACACCCACTCCCTACAATCCACTATATAAACAAACACAAAGACAAAAATCACATGATCATCTCG
>NC_034613.1:50328987-50332489 GCF_900095145.1 Mus pahari | reverse complement strand
CTATCCTGCCGAAAGCAATCTACAGATTCAATGCAATCCCCATCAAAATTCCAACTCAATTCTTCACTGAATTAGAAAGGACAATTTGCAAATTCATCTGAAATAATAAAAAAAACTAGGATAACAAAAACTATTCTCAACAATAAAAGAAACCCTGGGGGAACCACCATGCCTGACCTCAAGCTGTACTACAGAGCAATTGTGATAAAACCTGCATGGTACTGGTACAGTGACAGACAGGTAGATCAATGGAATAGAATTGAAGACCCAGAAATGAACCCACACACATATGGTCACTTGATCTTTGAGAAAGGAGCTAAAACCATCCAGTGGAAAAAAAAAGACAGCATTTTCAACAAATGGTGCTGGCCCAACTGGCTGTTATCATGCAGTAGAACACAAATTGATCCATTCTTATCTCCTTGTACAAAGCCCAAGTCTAAGTGAATCAAAGACCTCCACATAAAACCAGAGACACTGAAATATACAGAGGAGTAAGTGGGGAAAAGCCTCGAAGAAAAGGGTATAGGGAAAAAATTCCTTAACAGAACAGCAATGGCATGTGCTGTAAGATCAAGAATGAACCAATGGGACCTCATAAAATTGCAAAGCTTCTGTAGGGCAAAAGATACTGTCAATAAGACAGAGGCCACTCACAGACTGGGAAAGAATTTTTACCAATCTTAAATATGATAGGGGACTAATATCCAATGTATACAAAGAGCTCAAGAAGCTGAACCCCAAAAATTCAAATAACCCCATCTTCTGACACATGGGCACTGCCAGGAGCCATATTAAGTGACACTTGACTCTGTCTCTTAGCAGCCACCAGTTTCTAATTGTTCTTCAGCTCTGGGTATGAATTTTGTGAACCCCTCTCTCACACACTACTTCTCAAATCAATTCTGGAACTTTTACTGGAATAATTGGGAGAGAGGTTTCTTTCCACTAAATATATACTTATTAAATTATCAGGACCATGCTCATCTTAGTAGAAGAACCAGCTGTGCTATTAAAGTTTGGGTTTTCTCACTTACAATCAAAAATCCTAAAATATGTTTTGAGATAGAAAGTCCTTACTTCTTTCTCATCAACCATTAATTCTCAAAAAAAAAACAAAAACAAAAACAAAACAAAAAAAAAAAAAAAAAAAAACCAACCTCTTTGTAAGGTTACCTTAAGCACAAGGGCAGGTCGTGGCCTAAAGGACTTAAGTTGCTTTAACACTGGTTTGTTTTCTTTACTCCTCCTCTTCCTCCTTCATTGAATTCTTCCAATAAAACTACCACTTTACTCTTGTGTGAATCCCCTTAACCTGGTACTTCTATCGCTAGCATTGCTAATTCTGTTGCTGATCCAGGCTTCTGGAATGAAGGTGCACTACTTCCTTTATAAATTTCATTTTCTCAGATGACAATCTCTTTGTCTATCCAGGGCACTTTCTTTGATTAAATTACTTTGGACTAAATATCATATGACTTTAAAAAGACTAGAGCCCATGATTTATTATACTTGGCACTTTGTAATTTCACACACAGATACACTGTGTATGTACACTAAATACATACATATATATACATATATACATATATACGTATATATGTATATATATATATATATATATATATATATATATATATATATATACATAGTATTTAAAGAGCTATAGGAAAATGCTACTCTTTCCTGTGTTTAATTATCATAAATATCTTTCATTGTCTTCTTGGTATATCCTTTCTCTGTGTCATGCCATATACTAGTGCTATAGTCACTGAAAAGGGAAGAGTGAAAACAGTGAACACAAAGAACAGTCCCAGATGCACATGGATGAAATAATTTGCTGAGTGACTTGGACATGGTACTTCATTTTTCTTTCTTTTAGCCCGCATTTCTGCCACCTATTTCATTTCCTGTCTTTATAACATGGCTTTATAAAGAACAAATGAATTCATGCTTGGGAAGTAAATCACAAGTCTCTCCAAGAACAAATAGGAAATGGTAGTGACCTTTCAGACCTGTCAGACTGATACGTGCTTCTTGTCACTGTCACTGTGCTTAGGGGGTGAACTCATTACTCAAAAAACTCAAGAAGCAAGTTGGAACTCATTCCACAAGTAACTCCTTAAGAATAGAGCTCACAGAAAGCCCAGATACCAGACATAGGCAACAAGAAAAGCAACAAAGAATGGAGCACCATGACTCCCCTGCTTACTTGTTTACTTGGCCTAAAAATTATAATCCTGCTCAACAAGAACTGAATATCTACCAGATGCCAAACGAATCTCCTTATCTTTATTGTCTAAGCATATTTCTCCTAGTGTCTATCTCTGCAGTTAAACTACTGTAACCAGAATCCTACTAATCAGCCCTGACTTCTTCATTTGTCATATTTATTCTATCATCCTGTTATAGTTTGCATATGAAATTGTTCCCCTACTGGCTTATATGATGAATTCTTGGTGTTATTTCAGGTGGCGACAGAAGCTTCATGAGTAACTAGAGTACAGGTGATAGGTATTTTGGACTATCACAGTCCCTTTTCCTGCCTTTGTCTCTCTGCTTTAACGTGAACCACTCTCCTCTGTCACATGGTCCTGATACCATGATCTTCCCAATCAAGTGTGTCTATGCAAGCATAGACTAAAGTCTCTGAAACTGGGAATGAAGACATATTGTTTTTGTCTTTTAAGTTGTTCCTATTGAGTATTTGTTCACAGAGGTGATAGCAGTATTGATAAATACATCAGCTTTTGCAGACTATTGTTTTTTTTTTTTTACTGAAGTGTGTGTGTGTGTGTGTGTGTGTGTGTGTGTGTGTGTGTGTGTGTGTGCATACATGTGAGTGCAGGTACCCATAGAAGCCAGAAGAAAATGCAGATTTCCTGGAGCAAGAGACATATACATTGTGACCTGCCCAACATGAGTACTGGGAAGCAAACTCCAGTCTTTTGGAAGAGTAGCAAGCACTCTTGGCTGCTTAACCATTACTGCAGCACTTTAAATGCCCTATTGAGTTTGATTCAATTTTCTGTAATAGGTGGCCAGTTAGGCCCTTACTTCTGCTCCTATATCTACCACTGAAGTTCCATAACATTGCCAGCAATATGTTTCAAGATGCAAATCTTAACCTTCACACCTCCAGCTTAGAACACTTAAATGACTTGAAATTGCTTCAGGGGAAAATGTTCTAATTCCTTAATGTGACCCATAAGGCCTTATAACATAATGTCAGGCTGTGTTCTTCTCAGCTCTGTATATTGTAATCACGTTAACTTCTTTTCCATATCTTTTCCCATTTCAGAGCCTTCTGTTTACTTGAGAGACATCTCCAAAACCCTCATACCTCTGTGATCAAATTCCTGTAATTTCTATCCTCAATTTCTCTTCCTATCATTTTATTTAGAGACTCTTTTTGTATGAATGATCAGTTTAAGGATCTCTCTCTCTCTCTCTCTCCTCTCTCTCTCTCTCTCTCTCTCTCTCTCTCTCTCTCTCTCTCTCT
>NC_034613.1:50279354-50328743 GCF_900095145.1 Mus pahari | reverse complement strand
AAATGAAATGCTCACTTAGCTGATACTTTCCACCCACAGCCCTCCCATCTCAAGTTTCACCTTAGTTTTCCCTTGTCTGAGTTTGTGGGTTTGGGTTATGGTTTAGTAGGGGCTTGGCACAGATCTGGGATACTCTGACCTAATTAAATCTTATTAGGTGACTAAAGCATACAACTTCTATTCCCTCTGCTACTGTAGCTCTGAAGCTGAGGAAGAATACCATGGAATCCATTGAACCCAAAGAATACATTCTTTGTCTTGGGTCTTCTATTTCTATCCTAATTCAGTCCATTACTATCTCTCCTATACAGCTGCCATTTAGCAAGTATACTGTGCCCATTAGAAACAGTGCTTTCATCCCACTACCATACTTATCCTTACACTGTTCGTCCCACTCAGAATGCCCTTTTCTGTATGGCATCGCAGTTTTACTCATTTCTGAAGACATGCCTTACCTGGTAACCTGTGATTTTACTATGTTATTTGTTTCATTCTGATCTCCACTTACAGTTTATCACTACTTACTTCTGTTTTCTCAGTACTTTGGATTCCATAGTTTAACCATGGATGAATATGCTATCTCCACAACCAGCTTATATTAAGACAGTGTTTATAAAAGGTTATCATTATAACCATATGGTGCTCTATAAAGTGTTTGCTACATCAAAGTGACTATTTGTGGGATGAATATTTTCTCCTGAATCTTAGTTTCATCACACTCTTAGGTACTAGAGGGTAGAATTTCAACACAGGAGATATATGTGTGCACATGCACATGGGATGAAATGAATACAAACAAATAACAACATGTGTAGTAACTCAGTGGCTTCTTTTTTGATTGTTGATATTACCAGTTTACTGTGTGTTTTGGGGAGGTCACTTGCAGCCTCTAAGACTCAGTTTCCCTACCTTAGAGTCTAAAGCCACTTCTACTCCATCAAACATTAATCACTTGGTAACTTCATGATATTAAGAGAAATGATACCAGATACCACATCAGTCAAGGCTGCTCCTGTAATTATTTTGTCAGGGTGCTAACTGACATTTGTTCATACCCACACCAACAATCTTGTCATCTTAAGTTCTCTAACTGTTGTAGCTCATAGCCAATGATTGTTCATAAAGTGTTACAGGGAATGTAGACTCTGAAAAATCTTTAAGAGTAAGTACAATATGATTTCTCTTCTTAAAAGCCACAACAAGGTGGGTAGAGTAATGTGTCAGTGGTCAGTGGCTAAGAACAGGTACTGAAGAGACCCTACTTTAGTTCCTAGCATTCATGTCCAGGGCCTCACAACTGTCTGTAACTGTAGCTCTAGGAGATCCAATGCACTCTTTTAGCCTCTGAGGGCACTGAATGCAGATGTACAAACTATGTTCTCACATGCATACACATACTTATAAATAGAAATGAGTCTTGGAACAAGAAAGATGCCAAAATGGTTAAGAGTACTTTTTGCTCTCCTATAGGACGTAAGTATAATTCCCAAAACCCAAATGACAGTTCACAACTGTCTGTGACTCTATTTTCTGAGGATCTATCTATTTTCTGAGGACACCCTCTTCTAGCCTTTGCAGGCACCAGGCAGGCATATGCTAGAGAGACACAAGCAGGGAAAGCAGCAGCATAAATAAAACAAACAAAAAAATGTAATTTTTAAAAATAAACAAAGATATAAATCTACTAAGGAAATTTTCAAGTGCGTGCAAAATTAAAGAGCAAAGTACAAAATACTTGTGTTTATTATTTGGAAACAGCAGTCATTGACTCAAGGGGCACTTCTGTTTCATGTGTACATTTACCTATTCCTTTCAATCTCAGCAATCATATCATTTCACCTATAACCACTGGGTCTGTGTCTTTAAATGGTGAAATAATCTTACCACATCTAAAAATTAATAGTTCCTTCACTATTAAATAAATAGCAACAGTAAAATGATCATTATTATTTCACATATATGTTCTTGTATTTGGTGTGGTTGATTCATGATCCAAACAGGGTTCACACATTGTAGGTATCTGATCCATTTCCCAAGTGTTTTATAATTAAGGATCTCTCCATTTCTATTCTGTTTCCTTGGCATTTATTTGTTTAAAACACTGGACAGGTTAACTTACTCAGTTACAGTTGAGAAGCCCAAAAGGATCATCAGATTTTTATGAGGCAAATGGGAATGAACAAGTGAGCAAAGAAACACAACCCCATCCATCCTCCTAGCACAGTGCTAATGGGATCTGCTTACCAGCTCTCCTTCACTCATGCTACATCCCTGAAGGCATCTCTTTGCACTGATCCCTCAGTCTCCTGGTCTGCAAAGTGGAACTGCTAGTAGCTGCCTTCTGCTCCAATTCCCAGGGAGGCTGTGACAAAGGCTGGGATTTTAAAAAATAAGCCTAAACCAGCTTTCAGCAATTGATGCTATAAATAACAGAGGAGGGATTCTATTATTAAATGTCCTTTGTTCCTAGAAGCTTCAGACAGAATGAGAAGGTTGAGAAGTAGAGCCCTTTGTTCTTCTGATACTGCTTCCATGAAGGTGGGAACTCAAACAGGCAGGGCCAAGAGGCATGCTCTGGGCTGGGGAGTACTGGAATCTGGGATCCCTTTAAACAAGCCAGCCCAGCTCTGGCCAGAGCAGGCTTGTAATATATCCTATTCCAGCCTGGCAAAAATAGAATAGCCAGGAGATCGCGAGGACTGAGACAACTGTTCCTGTTTTGAAAGCTTCGGAAGGATGTGGCTGCAGGTGGGGCTGAATGACTGTCTCTCACAGTGAAGCCCAGCCAGGAAACTGTAGGTCCCCATGGTAGGCAACTGAGATTTCGACCAGACTCTTCACAGTTCCCGTGGCCCTACTGCCTGGTGAAGACACTGGTAAAAATGGAAACCATTTTGCCGGAGATGTTATTCCTGTTTGCGATTCAATTAATTTTCACTTTAAATAGATGAGAGAAGCTCTGACAAGTGGCCAGGAGTTGCTACAGAGGAACTAATAGCCAGTAGGTCAAATTTCAGCCTTGCCAGGTTTGGAGAGAACTCTCCATGAAGCCAGCAGCCTTTCCCTGTTGCTTTGGATTGTGTTAGGAACCAGGAAAAAAAAAAAAAGGAATTTGCCTTTTGGGTCCTTTTCACCTATTCAGCACTCCTGCAGCAGCTCTTCAGGAGGCCCCACAGCAGGGCCCCTCACAGCAGGGTCCCCCACAGCAGGGCCCCTCACAGCAGGGTCCCCCACAGCAGGGCCCCTCACATCAGGGCCCCCCACAGCAGGGCCTCCTGTATTCTGTATTTTCCCTCTATTAACTTCCCCCATGATCCACACACATCCACACTTTCCAAATGGGGTGGCTGGTGCCAGTTGAGGCAAGTGCTTCTGTTCTGGAATACACTGGGCATGCCCAGGGTGTGTGCCATGGGAATTACAAAAACAACAGCACCCAGGAGTTTGCAAAATGAGCAAATCACTAGGAATTTAAAAAAATAAATTTAAAAGTAATGAGGACCTAGACGTTCCCATATGTGAAGTGGGAAGTTTGAACGTTTCAGCCTTTTCTGAGCTTTCTGTGTACCCAAAAGAGTTTATTTTGGAAATGGAATAAGTACGATTTTTTTCCCTCATCAACTCAAAAGTGGTTGAACTGATTTAGCTCAAACTATAAAAAGATAAAAACCAAATGTGCCCTGGGACAAGATTTCGCTGGGAAATTGAATGGAAGCAACTTGAGGGGCAAGATCTTGAGAACATAAAGCCTTGAGATCATATCCTCTCGCTGGTCTGGTAGCCAGGCTTGAGAATGTTGAGGCTGAATTTGGGGAATGGGGTTGTCAGTTAAACAGGCCACAAATTCAAAATGATGCACTTAATTTATGAAAAGATTACTGGAAGTTTCTATGAATCTGATATTCATTTTCTAAACATTTTCATTTTCTTTTATTACAGGTTATCTACTCTCTTTTTAAAAATAGATTTATTTCAGGGGGAGGGGGATGCTGCATGAGCACGTGCCCCTAAGGTCAGAGGAACTGGATATCTCTGGAACTGGTAATGCAGGTGGTTTGCAAGGCACCTGACATGGATGCTGGGAATAGAAGTTCGGTCCTCTGCAAGAGCAGAATATTCTGTTAACGTTTGGGCCATCTCTCCAGCCCTTATCTCTTACATATAAAGCTATCATTACATTTGTGTAACTAATGACTTTAACCTTGTAAATAATCCATTAGAGAGAGAAGTGGTATCAAACTATGAAGAACACATACTTTGGAGTCAGCCATAAATCCATGCATGAGCTCTTCTCTCATAATAAGTACTCAGACTGACTTGGAGCTTCAGCCAAGCTCTAGCTCTTTTTCCCGAAAAAGAGAGATGAATCTACCATTGTAAACATAGTTAAAGAGAACTAAGAAAAACACTGAGTAGTGTTTATAACTAACTACCCGAACTGCAGGTTGTAGTAGTCATTGTAGAATTTATAAAATTGAAGATGATCTGGAATTTATATTCTTTTCAAATGCTCCAGATCAATATTTTTAAGTGAATTAGTACTGTGAGAAACAGGGAGAAATCCATTGTATGTTGTGCACACACATAGAAGAAACAGGAGTTTTCGAGATGTCACCCTCATTGCAAGCAATGCATTATTTTCTATTCTTGATTCTGTTTTATTAGATTCTGTTCTAACCATTTTCTTTCTTTTCGTTTTTAAGTGTGGATGGCAGCCTACTGAATAGATTGCATTACTGTCTAATGGGTCACAGCCCACACTTTGTAAACCACTTACCTAGATGAATCTGAGAAGGCAATTAGTACTCCCGGGAGCCCAGAGAGCTGTCTACTTCTGAATTAACACCTGTGGCCAAAGGCTGAAGCCCAAAACAAAACTTCTCTGAATTTCCCTCTCCACTAAAATGACCCCTTAGAACAATGAATGACAGCTACGAAGTGACTAGACACAAATTCTTCTCATCCTTTCATTTCTGACTTGGCACAAAGGTGATGCCAGTCTTAAATCTGACCAAGATGTGGATTTAATCTGCAGAACTCGCTGAACACTTGTGTGCCTGCTTGTGCCTGTGTTGTTTATGGTAGCTAGAAAAGAAAGTGAAAGGGCTGCCAGTTTCCCCATTTTTCCCTCTGAAGTCACCTATGTATCAAGTTTCTGCTGTAATGCAGGGGAAAGCCCACTACCGGGTAAGGTAACACTTTCCTTTCCAAAGGATTCTCCTCCTCTGGAGAGAGTGAGAAAGTGAGACAGGGCCATCTCACTAAAATCTGTGAGCTTTGCCCCACCTCGCTGCTTTGGTGCCTTCGCCTTGACAGAGCCTTGGTCCAGTAAGATGATCTGCCCACAGCTGGTCTCCTACACTTAGAACAAATTGGAAGCAGGAGAACTTAGGGAAGGAATTTGGTTTCACTAAAAATAGCTGCAATATAGACCCTGTGACTTATCAGTCCTCAGAACAGTGGGATATGAACGGAGCAGGGTCCACTGACTACTGAAAAGCTTCTGCATTTGTTTTTCTTGCCTAAAGCCCTTAAAGCCAAGGGAAACTTTAGGACTTGAGGGTACTTTGGCCCTGATGCAGACTCTTGAAAAACCTCAGAAACGCATGGTGATATGACCAAGAATCTTCCTGGCCTCAGGAGTGCATGACTGTCGGCACTAATAGAAACCAGGCCCTTTCAGCTTTGGTTCATGGTGGGACCTTGCTTGCTACTCACCACCAGGCCCATTGCACCTCCACTTCTAAGGTAGGTGAAACCAAAATCACCTGGGGAAATGCTTCAGGAATTGGGGTCCTGTTGTGTAACCCAGGCCCAAGTTTCCTCTGTCTGGGGCAGGGAGACAAATGTCAGGGCAGGACAGAACCTACAAATGAAAAGTCTGTGCTCCTAAAACACCAACAAAGCCGTAATAGCATCTTTTCTTTTCACCTTCCCACCACAAAATCAAATGATTAGTCAGCGAGAAAACACTTAAACTGATCAACTTGACTTTCTCTCAATTTCTGTACCCAGATCTGCTTTATTCCGACTATGTACATTTTCTCTCTTCTACTACTACTGGGTGAATTTGAATTTGTCCTAGGGCATTGTTTATCTATATTCACCCTTTCTGCTATGTAACAGCGAAATATAATCTAGAGTAGACCAGAAATGGATCCCTACAAGAAGTCTGTAGGAAAGATTCATTTGAACTAAAATTCGCAAAGTACTTGATTGGAATATATTTCCTACCTGAAATGCTGCTGTTCAGACAGATTTCTGGTTTCTAGACTGTTCACAGTGATGGGCCTTGAGGAAGGAGTGGGAATTGAAGGGGAACTGGGAATTTTTGGATGAGAGGTCAGGAGCACCTGGAGAAAAAAATAATCAGTTTCGCTAATAGAAGGTTCAGACTGGCTTTTCAGCATTGTGCTAAGCAAACTCCTCGGTTAGATCCTTACTTGCCAAGAATTATGTTTTCATAGAAATGAAGATATGCTTTTATAAGAGATGCACTTTCTTTAAATGAAAATGACACTGTTAAAATGCCACAAATATTGTGGCAAAAACCCTCCTGACTCAGAATTGCTTTTGTTTACTTTTACAAACAAATTAGACAAATACTTAAACATTGTATGTGTCCTCTCCACATCTATTCTTTTTGCCTTCTATCTTTAAGATACACACACATGTCCAAATAACAAATATGAAATTTTAAACTCACAAAAATCACCTTAAATGTTATATAATCGGATCCTCATTAAAGCATGAGTCACAATAAATGACTATCTGGTCTACCTGTGTTATTGCTTCACCTTTTCCTGCAACCACAAAATGACCACATTATCCAGGTTCAGCCTTCTGCTCAGTATCACATCTTACTAACACTTTTTACTTTCATTCAGTATCATCTTGAGGCTCATTTCCTGTGTTGTAAGACTAGGTGAAACTTAAACATTCATAGTTATTTTTCCATTGTTACTTTTAGTGCCACCATATGGCGTTACTACCACTAGGCACAAAATCATGTAATATTTTATTAAAGTTGTCAAGGGTTTGCATTTACCATAGGTATGTGTTTTATGGAAATGCTATGGAGAACATAAATTCTTTTTCTTTTGCTGAACAAGGAGATTTACTGCAAGTTACTTATAAATATTGTCCTTATGTTTAGTACTTTGAACAAGTGCATCTCATAATCAAATTCCTATGTACAAAACTAATGTTTCACAAATGTATCCATCAGTAAAGAAATGGGTTCCCAATTCAATCATTAACAACTACCAGGCTGACTGTTCAGAAATCACCTGGGAAGATTCTTTAGAACTTTAAAATCTGAGCTACATTCCTGGAAATTTTGACTCTGAAGGTCTGGGGTAGTGCTCTCGAAGTAGAATTTTCAGCAAACAACCCTGGGAATTCTGATGCAACACTCAATTTGGGAAGCTCTGGAAAGGTGCAGTTCTACTATGATCGTCTTGTTTGTTTAAATGTATCAATGATTTCCATTGTTCTAGAATGAAGTTAAAGTTCCTTACCTTGGTATTTGTAGAAGCCCTTGCCTACTTTGCAATCTTGTTTGTTACCATTGTCTTTACTAACTCTAAAAGCCCTAGTCAAATTGAGTTAGATACTGTTTTCCAGTCTGATTTCATGCCTGGTCTGTTTCCTACTGCTATTGCCTTTGATTCCTCTGTCTTTTCTCACTTCTCTGCATATGTATAATATAATATAATATAATATAATATAATATAATATAATATAATATAATATAATAAATATAATATAATATAATATATACATTATATTACATATATGTATATATATGTAATTTCTTATGGTCTATACTGTAGTGTATATAAGAATGACATGGAGGAGTTTTTTAAACATACTAACTCTTAGATCTCATTTCTTGGAATTCTGAGTTAGTAGAGTTGGAGTTTTAAACACCCCAGGGAATCTGATACTGACCTCATGTTCAGAAACACTGAATCTAGCTCAAACACCATCTCTTTACCAGATCAGAAAGCCAAATATTGCATTTTTTCTCATTTGTAGTTGCTAAATTTCTTCAGCTACATAATATATTTATATGCGATGGAAGTAGAGGGAAGGCTGTCTGTGGAGATAAAGAGAAATCATGGGAAGAGGAGAAGATGGGAGGGTGGGAAATAAATATGGTCATAATACTTCATATGCTTCTATGAAAATACCTTTATGAAACCTATCACTAAATAAAATAAAATAGAAACTTGATGTAAAAAGTATATGCTTAAAATCAGACCAAAACCAAGCAAACAAAACAAGCAAGCAAGCAAACAAACAAACAAAAAGGATCTTTTTTTTTTCAAGAGCCCAAGCTTCATTGGAAAACCCATTTTGCCTCTGGAAATACCTTAAGCATGAGAGTATAATGTGCCCAGCATCCCATCATGGGCATGATAACAATTAATTCTGTCTTAAGGGCACAAGGTTTGACTGAGAGAGTAAAGTGCTTGCTGTGCTAGCGTGAGGGAGACCTGGGTTTGGATGCTCAGAACCTATATGTATAAAATGATGAGTGTGGTGGCACGTGCCTCTAATGCTGCCCAGTGCTGTGAGATAAGACAAGAAGATCCCTGGGACTCACTGATCAGCAAATCTAGCCGCATTTAATAAGAGACCTTTGTAGTAAAGAGCAATAGAAAAGAGACACTTGACATTGAAGCCTGGTCTCCTTGTGTTGAAGTGTTCAGCTATAACAAATACATTCATATGCCATGCACATAAAATAATAATAAAAATAAAATTATCATATCTTTCTATCATAGATAGAACATCATACAATGTAGCATTATTTCATCTAGGATGCAAGTACATGAAGCAGATCTCTTAAATCTGAGATTTGTGTACAGATATGGGGTCTTAGAAGGTAGCAATGACTAGATTTCAGGGCGTTTCTTTGCTTTGGTATGATGGGAAGCACCTGGCATTTCTAAATACAGTTCTTCTGCCATATGGGAGAGATGAACACAATGCCAGGGGCTACAGAGGAGGAGAAAGAGGCATCAAGCAATGGTGATCTGAATGAACTTGGAATAGACTTCCTTTCTTTGACATATACAGAGTAGAAACTTTATCTGCTGTAGAATTGTTCATTGTTGAAATGTGGCTATTTCTTAATTTTAAATCAATATATGTATATTTAAATCATATTTAAATCAATATAAAATGTGTGTATGTAATAAAATACAACTACAAAATGCTTAACTATATTACTAGTTTAGTATGCATTCTTGCACATTTGTATCTCCTAGAATTGTAGTAAACAGATGTAGTTTGCATATGTGAGCAGATGCCTATGCTTACCTGTCAAATTACAATTTATACAGAAATTATATAGTCAGTCACTCTTTTCTGTATCACACTCTTCTTGCCTTTCATTAATTATGTGACCTTAGATTCTCTAGGGGAATATTTTGTTCATGGATAAAATGAGAATAATAGTACCCATCTCATAGGGTTATGAAGATTCAATGACTTGGAAATATAAACCAAAACTAGGTATTCTCCTGTAATCCCAGAAGTTGGGTCTCAGATACAGAAGGATTGTAATATCAAGGATAGCTTCAATTACATAGTTCTAAGCTAGGCTAGGCTACATAAAGTACTCAACATTTAGTTAAACCAGTATTTGCTGCTATTCTTCTATTATTCCCATTCAACAAAACCTAAAAATCACCTACAATTGTTTAATTTGATTCTTTATTGCTTAAACAACATTTTGTTATATAGATGAAAATAAGTTATCCAAGCAATTACTTTTGTGGGCATTCATTTTTCTTCCACATTTTGCTAGTAAAAGGGAAAAATCATAATAAAATCTTGATTATATATATTTACATGCTGCCATTTTTTCTTAGTCTGTAATAGATTCCCAAGAATAAAATAATTGGATTGAAAAATGAACATTGCTTTTAATTTCCTTCAGGGTTGCCCCATTGCTTTCTTAAAAGCATATAATATATCCACAGTTGCACTAGCAATGCAGGAGTATACTTTATTCTGCAATATTACTATGTTGACCTCACACAGTGCTTTCTTTTTTCAATGTTTTTGTGTGTGCATGTATGTGTATGTACCGTGTGTGTGTGTGTGTGTGTGTGTGTGTGTGTGTGTGTGTGTGTGTAAATTCACCAAACTCAGAAGAAGGATTATGCCCTGAGTCTACAGGTACAGATAATTGTGAGTTGTTATGTGGGTTCTTTCAACTAAACCTGGGCCTTCTACAGTCTGAAAAAGCAGAAAGCACTCTTGACCACTGAGCCATCTCTCTACTCCCCTTCTAACACGTTGTAGATGTTATTGGTCTTATATTTAAAGTAGGTTGATGATTTACTGTTCCTGGTTTAAATGCCTTCATATCAACTGGACTTCTTTAGGGGAGAAAAAGTTACTTATTTAAAGCTACAGCTCTAGGAAGTGCTGCAGCTTCTTCTCCTCCTCCTCCCCCTCTTAATTTGTAGGTGTTTCTTGTATTTTTTCATTGTGAGCCCACCCTTTCTATTATCACTATAAACTCCTCATGTCTTTTCTAGGTATAGCTATGTTTCCAAAGTCTTGTTAATCTGTTTGAATTATGGTGATTTTACCCAAATTCTGAAAAACTGTATATAAAATGACTTCTATGACTTCTCAGTCAGCTTGAGGAATTGGTTAAGAGGTTCTTTCCATTGCAGGGAAGTAGACATTACAGAATTTTTTTGCCATCCTTTACATTATTCTTTACCCCTATAAAATGTTGATTTTACGTAAGTATAGTCTCATTTGTTTCAAGTCAATAACTAATTGCATGCATATTCTATTTCCAATACATCTTTGCTGAACTGAAATGAAATACCAACTTTTGTTATGCTTTAAATGACTTAAACGGTTGTATATGTATAATTGTGCATAATTGGCTTTGTTCTTAAATCGCTTTGTCAATTACTTATGTGCTGCTGTCATTTCGTTTGATCACAGTGACTTTAGAGCATATTCTATGTCTAGAAAGTTTTTTTCTTTCCCTCCCTTCCTCCCCTCTCTTATTTTTCATGCTTATTCTAGGGAATTTATTCTTACATATAAGTATTTAAATACATTATATGAATATCCTGTTTTTCTACTGCAAAAACTACATCAGGGATTTAAATTGGAATTTGAAGATATAATATTGACATTGAAAAAACTGAAATCTTATATCAACTCTTCTGGTTCATTCACTCATTTTGCCAGGATTTGGTTTTTGTTTTTGCACACTGGCTTGATGCTTTTCTCATTAAATTTATTCCAATATTATATAGGATATTTTCATCACTGGGAATATAATTTTATTCCATTTTCATTTCAGTGTTTATTACTTGAATAGAGACACATTATATTGTGTGTTTGCAAGTGTGTGTTAAACAATTTTATATTCTTCCACCTGCCAAATTCTCTGAACCACTTGCATAGATTTTTGATTTTTAGTTTTATGAATATAACATTAACAGATAAAGATATCAGTATAGTTATTGATGTTTATATTAGTTCCTTTTGGTATTTTTTATTAGCTAGAAACTTCAAGACAATGATGCCTTATAACAGAGATATGAAGCATGCTTTTCTAGTTCTGATTTTATTTGATTGGGTTAGTGCTTTCCCATTTGTGATTATATTTGGCTTCCATTTTTGGTAAACTGTCTGTACTATTTCAAGATTAGTTAATCATATTTAACTGATAAACATACTAGGGGTACAGCTAAATATTATCAAATGACTTTTAAGGCTATATTAATATCATCATTTATATTATTTTTTCTTTGATGCAAGTTATTGATGCCATAACTTAAGTTGAGGAGTTACTGAACCTCCGTCACATTTCCAAATTTAATAGTATACATAACTAGTAATTTTTATGAAACAAACCAGTAAAACCCTCAGTGGTGTAAATTGACACATATATAATTTAATTTACTATTTGTGGGTCTTTTTATTGGTTGTGGTCTGCTTGCACTATTCTGAGTTCAAGTAAGTGACTCTAATTGTCACTGTAGGTCTGTCTGGCTCTGTTGCTCCAGACCATAGTGCTTAGTACTACTTTTTTTGTTTCTAAGAAAACTCTCATTTTTCTATAAATCAAATCAAGAAATCACAGAGCTAGTCTCAGGGTGACTGCAGGGATATAAGAAGGAAGGAGAGTATGGCCAAGGCTTCTTAAGGCTTACATTGAGAAGAGCCACAATTCTACCTCATTTTATCCTTCATGTCAAATCACTTGGCTTATTCCAAAATTGAGGTACAGGAAATGAATACCTCAAAGAAAATTCTGAATCAAGGGAAAGGTGACATATACCACATTCTAAACTGTCATAATTTTACTTTATTGAAAGACACCTTGTTTGTATATAAAATGTCAGTGTGTATATCCAAATATCTCCTTTCACATTTTAAGGTTTGTAAGTAATTTTTTAAATCTGATTTCCAAGAGGGTTATCTTCTCATTGGTTTTTCTCAAAGAACAACCTTAAACTATTTTATTAATTCTACAATTTTTGTAATTTCCTTTCTTATTTCTTTCTCATTATATTTGAGAATCTTTCCAAAAATATCATAAGACAAATACTTTCTCTTCTCACATTTGTTTGTCAATGCTGTAAGACTATATAGGCTTTTTTTCCCCGAGAAAGGCTTTTTCTGTGCCATCTATATTTTGGAATAAAGTGATTAATTTTTATTTCTTTCAGGTTGTTTGAAATTTCACTTTGGATTTCCTGGTATTTTATGAGTATATTTCTTACATTCTGTGAGCTTACTTTTACATAATTTCAATTATTTCAGTACTATAGCTGTCAGACTCAGAGAACCCATTTGCCACTTTTTGTTTTGCTGTATTCTCTGCTTCCTCACTTTCTTAGTATTCTTTGAGATCTGTCTTCATAGTCTCTTATATTGTTTATCCTCACAATTCTCATTTTTGCCTTTGTGCTCGTTATTTCTTGCTGTGTGTTATCTTCCTGGACACTATTTTGGATCTCAACCACAGTTGTCTTCTTGTATAGTTAATCTACTAAACTGTTGATTTGGTAAATCTTATATTAGAAGTACCAGAAAGTGTATTTTATGCTACTGTTGAACCATTACTGGCAATGATGGGGCTTTACAAGTTAGGACTTAACTGTCCTTCCACAAAAATAATTAAACTCTTTTGTTTATAGCTTATTGAAATTGCCTCATGGTCAAGGGGGCAGGTACTCAAGTTGTAATAGGGCTCTCACTTGGTAGAAAACTAAATTCTGAGGGGAAGAGCCTTCTCTCTAGGTTTATAGTATCCCTGTCTGTTGTTTTGATTCATTCCTCCATATCTTCTTGGAGTTTTATGTATGACAGCAGGAATATGGGTGTGATGTTTTGTTCAGTCTCTGGTCTCCTTTTGTGAGGTCTTTATAGTGCAGGATCAATGATTTACTTTGCATTTAACAGAGTAAGAAAGAGCAGTTCTTTTGTCAAGATTCTCACAACTTAGAGGACACAACTCATATTTAGCTGCTTCCCATAAGCTTCAATAAGTCTTTTGCTCAGGAAAGGTGACTACTATGCAGTTTGCAATGAGAAACACCGTTAGCTAAAGTTTTCACTTTCTTAAAGTCTTCTCACACGGTAGACTCTAGTTATACTGTGTCACAAGGAAATGCTTTATAATAACACAAGGTGGTGAGATTCAGGGTGGAAAACTATGATAGTTTGAATACAGTTGTAAAAATAATCACTAGAATATTATGATGTTGGACCAGCAACATGGTTCAGCAGTAGATACATTTGCTGCTAAGCATTGTTACCTGTATTTGATCCAGAACTTCTGTAAAAAGAGAGAACTGACTCTTACAAGTTGTTTTCTAGTTTCCACATGAATGTGATGCTTTGAATATCAGTGCCTGTGCACACATATCACATGCACAATGCATCTCCCACATCCATACCCACTGCCATACAAATGCATACATGCATGCACTAAATAAATCTAATAAAAGTAAAAGTATAGTACAATGCTAAGGGGTTCACTATATTCTAGTTTTAATATATTTCTTTTAAAAGGAGGTACTAGGAGAGTGAAAATACAGAAGATTCATGCTAGGGAATCAGAATAATATCTTTAATCACTACAACTTGAATTCTTGTAGAAAACAAGAAAATAAAAATTTGTTAGAATGTGTAAAGTTGTCAGTTTTAGTTACATAAAGTTAATAGGAAGCAGGAACTCAGAGATTTCTGTTCATTCACGTGTCTAACCATTCATAGCACCTTAAGAATATTGATTCTGTTTTACTCTGTTCATCTAAAATTTCAGTTGCTCTCAATAACAAAGTCTAACCTATATGGACAAAATTTCCAAAAAGCAATTGTACCCTCTAACTGGAGCCTTCTTCAAGACTGATTAACTGAGTAATACTTTGGTGAATATGAAAGGTTTAGAATGTTTATGGGCCAGAGCAACATTTCAATTTATCTTGGGCTATCTTTAGCCTCCTACAAAGGAGACACATCCCTTGCCCACTCCTGTGTCTGATTCTTTTGGAATATATTAACTTAATAAATCCAGATCCCAGCAACTAAAATGCTTGGAGTATCACTAAATAGAGTTTGAATCCTATGGTGGAGGTTTCTCTTCATTGCTGTTACTACCTACTGAATATTTCCGGCAATGTATATTTAAAAGTGCCTTGATTTATGGCATACTTTGTTCTGTTACTACAGAAATTTTATGAAACTGCTTCTATGTTGTAACCTGGAATTTTGGATGAATTAAATATGTATTCCCCGGGCCATGGTAACTCATATTTGTGTCTTTTGAGGCAAAAGTTGTAGTTTCACCTAAACACCTAGAATATAAGGAAGAGATTTCTGGGAAATGTCGTCCTTACCCTTAAAAGGAAGTGCTAAGGATAGGTAAGTTCACAATGTAATAACTAAAGTCATTCAGCTGATGTACTAGGCATGCATACAGTCTACCAGCCCAGTATCTCAGAAAGAAAAACAAAGAAGAGAGGCTAGAGTTATATCTAAGGGAGCCACTGGAAAGGACTCCTCTGCACTTCAACGGTGTCATAGAGCTCTTGACTAGAAGCTTCAATGTGGGGCTCAGAAATGTCATCTCCACTAACAATAAATCCCAAACATCACACCTTATTGACAGATTCTTCCAGAGTCTTCAATCTGATGGAAATCAGAGATTTCTTGAAAATGTCAGCATAGGCTTTTGAAACAAACAAACAAAAAAATATCTGAGGAGAAGTCCTAATACTGTTATTCAATATCAGTGGTAACATGAGCAGATAAATTGTCTTTTCTTAGTTCTTTCTCTCTTTTCTTTCTTTTTTCTTTCTCTCTCTTTATTCCTTCCTTCCTTCCTTCCTTCCTTCCTTCCTTCCTTCCTTCCTTCCTTCCTTTTTTCTTTCTTAGAGATGGATCTTACAATATAGCAGTGTCTTGCCTGGAACTTGCTATACAGACCAAGCTTGCTTCTATTATATATTCATAGGTCTAAAAGCAAAAAAACTAACCAACTGGGAAATCAAAAGTATTAGTTCAAACAAAACTTTTCTTTCTAAAGTTGACTACCTTATTACAGTAGTAATGCTTAGTTATTACAGTAGTGGAGCCGTGGCTGGCACAAAATGACTGGGTTACAAAAGCACTTTCAAATGAAGGAAAGTATAGACATAATTTTCTTGTGATTATTAACCCAGATTGCCTTTTTTCATATTTTTTTATATTTCAATATTTGTTCATTTCTTCTTTCTTAAAAATTTATACCACTTGAATATGATCTTTGTGATAGGCATAAAAACAGGCCCCTAAGCTTGATACTGTGGAAAAGTTTTTAAGGAACAACCCAAAAAAGAAGCATCAGTGCAGATATATGAGAACCCTGATCACATAAATCAGACATGTCCAACTTGTGATCCATAGGCCACATATCTCCCCTGATAGCTATGATCATGGCCCAACAAATATGTAGATGGCAATGTCATATCACAATGTTGAAAGGTTGGACAACTCTGACAATCTTTGAGAAGAAAAGAAAGATTTCTAACAAATGTTTGGGCCATAAGACAGAATTTGAGAGAAGCAGAGAGAAATGTCAGAGGCTGAATTCCATAAAAACATGTGGCAACCCACCTTGAAGTTTGTAGTGGGATATTTTCCTCAGGAATCAAGAACTGGAAAAGGAAAAGTGAGAAGGCATGACTGAGCAGAGTGAGTAGTTGAACTTTGAAGAAGGACAACCACACCCTTGGCTAAGAAGGCATGGGTCAATGAGGTCTGTGAGAGTGTGAACATTAGGCAAGAACTCGGTTATGCAATGTGGATTCTCACATAAAGGCCATGACTTCTGGTTAAGCAGTTCTGCAACTGAGGCAACCCTGGCAGAAGTGATAGCTGGAGGATGCCCACTGACCCCAATCCATACACCTGTCCATGACCACTTTCATGGAAGTGGAATGTGGATAACGTACCTCTGTGTCAACCATTCTGCAGTAAAACCTGGCATTGACACAATGAAATAGTCTGTAGGTCCTAAGAGCCGCTCTTGTTTGGGGGCTTGGATTTCTCTGCATGGAACTTTCAGAGGTGCTGGTTATTCCATAATAATTACAGAACATGTCAAGTTATAGAGAGGAAGGAGCAAGGAAATTTGAAAGCAAAGACCTGAGCCATTGCCCTGGATAAGCCTCTTACTGGTTGTGTTTGTATAAGTTGCTTTGCCTTTCTGAATTTGCTCAATGAGCTGAAGAATGAGACTGATGATAGTAACACATTATTTCTTTGAGTATAAAAATGGCATAACATGAATAAATTTTTAGTATAGGCAAGAAACTTAGTGGTTCTGTGAACAGCATTATGAAGATGGGGTCTTTATTATACCTTTTATTATGTGATAGGAATTGTAGTAGACCTTGTTGGAAGAGGCATCTGGGAGTTCACCCTGAAGAGTTACGCGGAGCCCTTATCATGTCTGGGCATCTTTGTCAGAGAAGTGAAGATGTAGCTAAACACGATTCTGTTAACAACTAAATATTAGAACCAAGATTTTTTTTTAAGGAAAGATTTTTTTTTTACCATTGTCAGAATAATTACTAAAGTAAAAACAAGGACAGGACCTGAAAAACTTTGGAAAGCTGACCTGGGCCAAAGTGTTTTGTATGTTGTGTGCTGAGAAATGATGGCAAAGTCTGTTGCTTGACTGTGTTTTTAAAGACTTATTTATTTTTATATGTTTGGCTGATTTGCCTATATGTGTGTGTACCACACACATGCCTGGTGTCCACAGAAGTCAAAAGCGAATGATAATCTGTAACTGGAGATAGAATGGTTGTGATCTGCCATGTGAGTGCTGGGAATGAAACTCAGGTCCTCTTGAAGAGCAGCCAGTGTTCTTAACCTCTGCATCTTTGCTCCAGGTCCATCTGAATGTTGATGAAGTGGTTAAGACAGACTTTAGAATGTAGACCACACTGTGAGATAAAGGCCAATATTGGATCATTCACTCCTATTTGTCATAGGCAATTCTGAGTGCTGTGGAATGGTGAGCATTCTTGATGGACAGCTCATGCTTCTGGTGACATCTATTGTTTTGAAATATGGAATGATAGGGGTTCTTGATGGACAGCCCTTGCTGTCCAGTGATAGCCATTGTTTTGTAGTGTGACTGAATCTTTGAACAAACTCTATCTCAATAATTTCCCTTTCCCTGAATAATCAAGAGACAAAACACTTAAAGACGCCAATTTCTCATAAGCATTCTGATTTGGAAAATTATCATGGGCCAAATGCTCAGTTTTACATGAGACAGAAAATCACATATCTGCTTGCTGTGGGTTGTGACGATAATAATGTTAAGCAACTGATGGATAAATTATTGACATCTCCCTGTTTTACATATGTCATTCACTTCTAAAATCCAGTTTGGGCTATAGCTGACAAACAGAAAACAAAAAATCCCGGGACCAACGTAATCTAGGGTTCTCATTTCCTTTAATAAGAATTTGTGTAACAGAGCACCCCAAAGCTGAATATCTTTAAATAATAATCATTTTTAGCATAATGGTGTGGATTAGGAATCTGGATAGAGTACAGAAAGAGATGGCTCTTTTCTGCCTCTTGAAATCTAGTAAATTTTAACTTGACTGGCAGAAAGCTAGGATGGTCTGACATGGGCCATATAGCTATGATCTTGGTAATTGCCATCACCTGTGTTCCTCCATGCTCTTTCACATGATCCCTTCCTATGGCCACCTTGGGTGTCTGCATTTGTTTTCTGTTGCTGTGATAAAACACTGACCAAAACCACCTTGGGGAGGGCTTATTTGGCCTGCAAGGCGGGAACTCAAGGCATGATTCTGAAGAGAGGAACTGAAACAGACTGTAGAGAAATAGTGCTTAGTTAGTGCCTTGGCTTGCTCAGCTACCTATCTCTGTCTTTGTCTCTTTTCTTTCCTTTCTTCTTCTTCTTCTTCTTCTTCTTTTTTTTTTTTTTTTTACATGAAACAGCCTTTATGTCTGTTTAACAGTTCTGGCTATCCTGGAACTTGCTCTGTAGACCAGGCTGATCTTGAAATCATAGAGATATACCTGTGTCCCCTCCCTGGTGCTGTCCAGCTTCAACTACCTTTTTCTCTCATTGATGTATTTATTTACTTTACATCCTGATCACAGTCCCCTCTCCCTCTTCTCCTCCCAGCCACACTCTCATATGCCTCCCCCATCTCTCCTCCCCTTCTTTTGGTACCCATGGGTACCAAACCACCCTGGCCCATCAAGTTGCAGTAGGACTAGTTGCATCTTCTCCTACTGAGACCAGACAAGGCTTTCAACTATCTTTCTTAAACAACCTCAGCACCTCTGACTAGAGATTATACCACCCATACTAGGCTCTTCCAGCAATCATTAAAATATTCCATAGACATCAGCATGGAGCAGTCTGATGGAGAAAATTCTTTAGTTGAGATTCAATCTTTTGTGTCATGTTGACAAGAAGTAACTATGACATTGGGCTTCTTCACATCATGGATGTAAGGATATCCAGTGTCTTACATAGTAGCTGAATTTCCCCCAAGAGAAAGTTCTTCCAGATCTTTTAAAGACTTTACCAGGACCTGACACAGCATAACTTCTACCACATTCTATTGCTCAAAGTACAAAGATAGCTTGGATTCAATCATCTGTGTATTAGATGTTAACTATACACTATGAAATGTGTAAACTTGCTGGTATGTAACAACTTGTGGATTTCTATTACAATACTGTTGTTGCATATCAAATTACCCTAAAACAGCATTCATATTACTCAAACTTGCATTACTACAGTGAAACATCTGAGGCTTCTAACTTCATAAAGTTAAAAGGAAAAGCTTATTTAGATCAGTTTTGGAAAACTGAAAGTTCAAATGTCAAGATGAAAACCCATACTCTGAAGAAGTGATTCATGGCTGGTTGGAATGACAATGGCAGGAGTGAGTATCAGGGCAAGAGGGTCACATCATGCATATCATGGTGGGAATGAGGGGTGTTATTGTATGTGTGAGTATTGAATTCCTTACCTGGCTAAATAGAAAGTCAGATAGGCAGATTTTGCTGTCCCTCAACCCATTCTTTAGTGGGTCATACATATATATGCCTATGATGACTAGCCTCTTCATTTTTTAATAGCATTACCCTGAAGACCAAGTCTTTGGTTATATAATAGACACTAAGGAGATACTTAGGTTGTATGTAAACTACAAAAATAGCTAAAAGCAACAACAATAAAACTACTTAATTTGAATCACAAGTCATTGGGCCAGGAATTTGAAAAGAATCCCATTTAATAGTTCTCTATTGAAATGATCTTTCACAAGAAATGCAGCCAGATGTGAGATGAAGTTGATATTCTCTAATAATATGGATTGTATATCTAAGATGCAGTTCTTGCTTGACTTGCCAGCAATGTGAGTTGTTATCAGGGAGATGAGTATGCACCATCAGCTTGAGAGCCTAGTTGTAAATTCTCCAGGGTGGTTACACTTCATATATGATGGTGGTGTGATAGGCCATCAGGTGGGCTAGGCCTCTCTGACTGATAATTTCCAATTTACTATAAAATTAAGAAAGCATCACTTTTTTATAATGTTGGATGAAGAAGTTATGTACCCTCAGGGTTCTCAGCCCTTAGAGGAAGGAGATACAGCACATATGTGGATTTAAGGCCAGTCTCTGAGTCACAGTGAGACCTTGCCTCAAAACAAAAGAAAGCAAGGCAGACCAAATCTTTTGGTAGTCTGTATATGTTCTGGAGGGACTACCTTCGAATCATCCTAGCATAGATTTCAGAGCCTGTTTCAGCAGGTCATTTTGCTTACCATGTATTTGAGAGCTGGACACTGGAGGCTGGAGTATGGGTTCACTGGAGCCAGTGCTAATGACATTTTCATATTAAACATGTCTAAGGAGATAAAAATGGAGCAGACCCATTTCCTTTACCAATGTGGCTGGGTATAATCCCCCTTGCAGAGTTAGAAAGTTTATTTGGATACCATTGCTTGGCTGTTCACTTGAAAAGTCATAATTCTTGGAGTTTGGCACTATAGCTCTTATGATGACCATTGATCTGTCTGAACACAGGCACACACCACTATAGTGTTTTTGCATGAGGTGTCTATTTTCTTTATGTTCTTATTATTTCTTTTTCAGGATGGTTTCCAGTGAGGGAACACAATTTTACTTCCTTGTGCTCAGGGATAAGCATGATTCATTCACTCTCCCATGCAGACATCTCTCTACATCACCTCAATGATATCAGCTAACCGAGATTTCACCCTGTGTTTGCTATGCTTACTGTTTTATTGTCTTTTAAGGAAGAGTTATACCTAGCTTCCAGCTGGATGTTAGTCTTGCTGACTACAGAGCTGTGGATAGAGATTATTGGTAAAGACAGAGAACCCTCTAAAATCACAATGCTGTTACCCTGTTGGAGCTTACCAGGAAGACATAAACAAAACAAATGGTATGGGTACACAGGAGTCAACTAGCGCATGCACACTCACACACACACACACACACACACACACACACACACACACACACACACATCCCACCATACTCCCATCCTGTCCTGCTGTCCTGCGCGTGTGTGTGTGTGTGTGTGTGTGTGTGTGTGTGTGTTTAGGGCAGTTGACAAAGTCTTAGAAGTTTGTGCTTTGAAGAAATGTCCTGTGAAAGTGTTTCCCTGCTGTAAGAGGTTAAGGGAAGCACTCTGAGATGGTGTGCTAAAGAATAAGTATGGGGTGAGAGATAGATACACCTGGATTCTTACCTAGGCTCCACAAATAAGCAGGTCTGTGACCTTTTTGAAAATTCCTCTGTGTAGAGCTAGTTAGACATGGTGTTTTATGTCTGTCACCTTAGTACCCGGGAGTACAAGGCAAGTGTGAGCTCCATTGTGAGACCTGGTTTTTAAGAAAAATCATTTACTCACTCCAAGGCCTGATTTCCTCATTTGAAAATGGAAGTACTAATACCAACACTTACTAGGGGGGATGGGAAGTTTCAATAAGACACTGATGCAGTGATTGAGCACCATTGCTTCACACAGTCTAGCCACTTAAAGAATGGTAGCTATTATTGGGTATAGATTACATATGAACAGTTTTTTAAAAATTGTTTTCTCTTGTTCTTCTTTTCTCCAAACATACATTCAACCATTTAAATTTCTGTCTTTTGAAGGGGCATTCTTTCTTTACCAGAATACTGATACTAATTAATGGTCTAACCTTGGGATGGTTAATTACATTGTGTCATCATGCTCCAGGTTATTAGATATTATTTGCAAGAAAAGCTGGCCTACAGTTCCTCTCAGACTGAGCATGGAGGCTGCAAATTGAGTTTAGAGGATTACTGACCTTTAGACCCTGCCTGGTAGCAGGGGCAGCCCACACTCCTGGTCTTGAAAGCCACAGCAGGTTCTTGTAATTGAGTTACTGCCTGGGATTCAGTAGGACTAATCCATCTATATGATTTCTTCGCCTGGTTTAATATCATTAACAAAACCAAATTAAGGAGAGGGTGGGAGTGTGGTGGGATGAAGTGAATGGCTTTTCTGCTTGGAGCTCACTAGTGCATCTCCATTGTTAGGATACAGTGTATATTTTGATGACTGGGTTGAGGGCTCTGTGAACTAAGCCATGCCCTCAGCCTCTTAACAACACCCATAGGTCCCCACTGACAGAAAGGACAGTGTAGGGGGGGGGGAGAAGGGGAAGGTTTCCGAACAGCCAGGGACTGATTGCTGAGCTCCTCCTGAGCTCCTCCTGGTTACTCCTTTTCTGGTCCTTGACTTCCTCTTTGCCTTATATCCCATATATAATTTCTGGTTTAGGAGCGGTTTTTTTCTTCTAGTTCTAACTCTCAGGGATCTTCCATGGGTTATCACAAGTGTAGCCTGGGAGACAAGCCATCCTACTTATTCTTCTCCTGCACTAGAGATGTGTCCCACTTCACTTTACAGAAGGTTGGCTAACCTCAGCAGTGGGGACTACAACCCAGGGAGAAGGGGCTGGTGTGTGATGCGGGTGAGATGCAGAAAGCACTAGGTGAGTTTCACTCTCTACCCTACTGGCAAGCCAGATCCCTTCTCTCCCTTCTTGGAGAACCAATCTGTCTCAACTTGGACAGGTGGCCAGAGGTGAAGAGTCACAGACTCCAGGACAGATCTCACCGCAGTTGCCAACAGTGGAGTTCCCAAAGTGTAAGTGGCAACCAGTGCAGCCAGAAAGGCAAACACTGGAAGTCTAGGGAGTAACAGGAGTAATGAGGGTGGAGATTAGGGACTCCTGGCTTCCTTGGTCATAGCGGATCGAGAAAGCCTGCTGTGGCAGCACTGGAGGACCTTGCCTGTCCGGGGAAATAGGGAACACCCCGCTGACAAGATCGCCCGCACTCGCTAGGCTGCCAGGCTTTTGCAAGGCGGCAGCTGACGTCTGCGCGCCCCTGCCGAGCTCTGTTTTTACTACAGCCGGCAGGCGGCTTTGTGGGGCCCCGCCCTCGCCGGCTGCCCCCCCGCCCCCCGCATGCCCACACCTTGTCGTTTATATAGAACGCACCCCAGTGCCGATTCTTCCTCTCTGGGATCAGAGAGTTCTTTGCCCGGAGAGTGGCAGCGAGGGAGCAGGCGAGCTCCTAGGGGGTGTGGGTGTAGGGAGAGAGAACAGGTAAGGGTTTTCGCTTCCCGCTCCTCTGCGGGCCAGCAACTCCGGGCCCCTCTTTTGGCTGAAAGACTGGAATCTGAAAACGAATTAAATAGAAAGGAGCGAACCTCCCTTTCTGAATCCCCGCGGGTGAGAAGCTGCGCGGCTCTGCGGTGTAACAGGCTCACACGTTGCTCATCACATGTTCAAACATTTCCCTTTCGGGGAGGCTCGTTATTTTTAAGTGAATATTTTCGTCTTTGTTTTGATTTTTTTTTTTAAAAAAAAAACCTTCCTCGGTGTTTTATTTTGATTGAGTTGGCGGCTCAGCAGATTGGGAGAGGCGGGGAAAAGCTACCCAGTAGAGCTTGGGCAGAACACCCAGGCAACTCCCGGCGTGGTCGGCGCCCGTGGAGCGAGCGACCCGCACAGAGCCCGGGCAGGCCGGCGGCGAAGCCGGGGAGTCCCGGCTGCGCCTCCTGGGTGACCCGAGATTCCTGAGCGCGGCTCTCCGCGGGCGGGTAGGAGCGGCGGGGCGCTGGAGCGGCCGCCCCGCTTTGTCTCTGCACTTCTGGAGCGCGGCGAGCGGCTCCTCCCGCGGCCGGCCGCTCAGGCTCGGGCGGCGGCTCCTCCTTCACCCCTCTCTTTTCCTCCCCACTCTTTCGCAGGCGGCGGCAGCGGCGGCAGCGGGGGGAAAAGCGGATTCCGCCCGGAGCCACACTGAGAGCTCGCGGTCGCGACTTGCCGCCCTAAGCGCTCTCGCAAGTCCAGCCAGCTCGGCGAGGACTTCCTTCTGGACGAACCTTGACAAGCAAGCTGGGATCTATGAGTGGAAAGGTGACCAAGCCCAAAGAGGAGAAAGATGCTTCTAAGGGTAAGCCCACCGGGAAGTCCGCCTCCTTCCCTTCGCTAGGTTGCCCTCGCCCCCTTGTGTGCGCGCCGCCCAGTGGCTCCTAGTCTCTGTGCTAGACCCTAAGGTGCCCATGACCTCTGCGACCCCGGGCAAACCCCGGCGGTCTAGGCTTCTGGGGGAGTGTGGGTTTGCACCACTTTCCCTCCATCCTGGCGGAACTGTAGTCCCTCCAGCGCCTCCAGTCTCTTCCACTGTCCCTCTGAACGCATGGTGGACGCGCTGCGGGCAGACGAAGCTGCAGCAGCCTGGAGCGCAGGAAACAGAGCTGCCTGCTACTGACTGGACATTCTCTCTCTCTCTCTCTCTCTCTCTCTCTCTCTCTCTCTCTCTCTNTCTNTGTGTGTGTGTGTGTGTGTGTGTGTGTGTGTACGCTCCAGAGAGTGTGCATATGTGTGCTGCGCGGTGCAACATGGTGACATACTCAGAAATTTGTCCCACTCTCAGGACCCAAGCACAGACCCATGTTCAACCCCCCCCTCGCCGTGCCCTCAAATGCAAACAAAGAGCCTGGCCCATATGCAGAACCCTTCCCCCATACTTCCCACCTCACGCCCCTTACCCCCCAACTTCCTACCCACTGCACTGAAAGCAGAAGACAGGAACGTGCACCCTTTGACACGCCGCGTGCAAAAGTGAGCAATCTGGATACCCTGGCGCCGCCCGTGTTGCGCCTCAGTAGCGCAGCCTTGCCAAGCCCCGGGAGAACAAAGGCTGTTGTCCCCTTGCCACTGGTGCCTAGTGGGAGTGGGCCTCTGCAGGAGGGCACAATTCATTTCCTCAGCTCCTTGGGATATAGCCACCTGGCCCAAGGCACCTGGTCCTGGGTCCCCTAGAGTGTACTTCTTGGCCTGGGGCCTCCCGCAGGCAGGATGGGGACATGCAGCATAGCAGGTCTCAGGCTGGGAAGAACTCAAGAAAGGGAAGGGGTGTTCTCTGCCACCACCAGCTTGTACTAGTGCTTGCCATGCTCAGGACACAGCTTAGAAGGGAAGTGTAAACTGGAGACTGCAGCCCTGAGGACTAGGGCACAGAGACAGACACAGGGGAGAGATCTGGAAGAGTGGTGAGCAAAGGCTCAGGTGCATGTGTGTCCGAAATAGCCACAGTAGACTGTGGGTTGGGCTAGGTCCTAAGGACCACAGGTACCTTGACATGCAGAAACTCACTCCAGGTAACATGGGTTTGCAACAGTGGGGAGTTGGAGGAACTCCAGCCCTTTTTGATTGTGCGCTGGGGTGGGGTGGGGGGAATTAACTCTTCCATGTGCCCAAGGGCTTTCTCTCCCACTCTTTCCCCTATTCCCCCTTCTTTTCTCCTAGCTTCTTTCAGAGCTTGCTTTCTTAGGGGATTCTAGGGCAGTGCCAGCTCCCCCCAACCCCACTCCAGCCACCTGCCACGGAAAGTTGTCAAAGTGTTCAGTGCAGGGCCTTTATTTTGTTTTCTAAGTGAAAGTGTTTCTTTTTCCACTGGGCAAAGTGGTTGACTAAAGGCTCTGGGAATTTGTGGATGGTTAAGTCTAGTGTCCTAAGGGTCAGAGGTGTGAACTTAAGGTCTGGGGACCCACTTAGACAAGGTGAACATTTGGGACGCACACATTAGCTGTTGCAGTAAATTGTGAAGGTAGAACTGCCCTTACATGTTTCCACTGCTTCCTTAACTATGGCAGGTCTCAAAGATGCCCTCATATGACAAAAAATTGGCTTAAGACGTCTTTTTTTTTTTTTTTTGACATGGTGAAGATCATAGGTGAGGAGTTTACATGTGAGACTAGCACTTTATCACTGAGCTACACCCCAATACCTGCCCCTCCTGTATCATTTTCCTACCTAGAGCTCAGAGAAGCGAAGGCAACTAAAGGTTTTAGCACTTGAACCTCCATTTGTTTCAACTTTTTGGCTAGAATTCTGGTTTCTGATTTCCATCAGGTGGTAATCAGGGTTCATTTCAGTCTTCATTTGAAGGACCCTGAGCCAACTGAATTCACAGAAAATGACTTGCTGTTTTAGGTCTCTAATTTGCAATTGTTCAGAATGGATTAACAAGTCTGGACACAGGAGCACAGGTCTCTGTAACTCAATAATGAATTTTCTTTTACTAGCATAAGTCATGACATTTTCTTATGTTGACTTTTCACATTTGAAACCACATTCCTCTGTTAGGGAGCTGTAGAATTAACCATTAGAATTGTGGTTGGAATTAGAATAAGTTAATTTAATAGGGCAACTTTTAAGAAGGGAGTTTACTTACATAAGGAAATGGGGATTTTTCTCCTAGTTAAAAGCGAGATTACCCTTTCAGCTGTGCTGTTGGTCATAGACTTTAGACCTTGCTCAAAATAGTGACTGTCAAGTATTCAGTACCTTTTTTTTTTCTCCTTTCAAGTATCATATATGACTAAGATAATGTTGGAAACAAACAATACCAATAAAAATATTTACATTCTGAGAAGGTTTGGTAATTTGAAATGTTCTATATATAGGTCACATTTGCTGTTTTCAAAGCTCAGGTGTTCATTAGCATAGTGTTTGTAACATAGCAAGCTATGGGATCAAATATTTAATAGACATTTCAAAATACACTTAGTTTTGAATGATGCTGTGACAAATGATTGAATCAAGTCAAATAATTTAGTAACAGCTTGAATGAACTTCATAATCTGTTTTGCAGCCTACTGCTCATTTAAATTCATCCGCCCACCCTATCATTTGGGGCTCAAGCCCACATCATCACTACATTGAAGATTATTATAGAGTACCACATTTCTAGACTCTCTAAAACACACATAGTCAGTAGTCAGTAACTTATTTTGTACTACTGAATAAAACGTGGTTTGGGCTGGGTGTAATCTCAGTACTTCAGAAACTGAGTCAGGTTTAAGGCTAGCCTGTCTCATAAGCTGAAAGTTTGTCTTAAAAACAAACAACTCTCTTTAAAGTTAAAGACAAAACTCAACCACCACAAGCAAATCTCTAAGTCCAGGGCTGGGAAACTTTGATAATTCTTTAAAAAATGTAACCAGGTAGGCTAGACTTTTTTCTTTGGGAGAATGTAGAGTACGGTACTTGATTCTGTTTGAAAATGAATTACAAGGGTCTCTTGTATAGCTAGTCACCATTTTGTACTCATTTATGCTTTTCACACAATTTAAAATGGTTATATATATGCATTGTTTAGGTCATGGAGTTCTTGAACCAGAGGATACATTTATTTCCATCTCAGGGAAGAAAACTGCATAACATGTATTTGTCCAAATAGATATTTGCATAGATTTTACTGACCCTTCTCTGTCATATCGGTAAGATTTATTAGTATGCCTGAGTTAGGAAAGGACTCACTTAAGCCTGTGTCCAATTTACTGCAGCTGTTCCTGTGGCACTGGACAACTTGTAGCTGGTGACAATTGATACCAAATCTTTTCAGGATCAAATAAAAGTGTTAGCTGATTCTTTATTCAAAATCTCTTATTCGGTTCATATTTGGAGTTGAATGTGTTCCTCTCTGTGCTTAGTCCTACGACCACAGGGTTGTATAACTGTTTGGTTGCTACATGGGCTGTGGGTTCTCTGGTAGGAGGGCTTGCATCGGGGCTGAGTTCATTCTGGCCACTGAGTGATGGAGGCCAATTCCATGCAAAGTTCATGAAGACACCCATTTGCACAGCTGCTGCTGTGGTGGACTGTGACATGCCTGGACACATCTCATTTTCCTTTCCTTGTTGGACATTTCTAGTAGTCTTTCTACTCCTACCCAAGAGGCACTGGACATTGTGGCTAATCAGCATAACATGGCTTGAATTTTGAATTCCATTACCAAAGGTCATCTTGGCCACTGTGACCTACTGTCAGGCTTACTCTTCAGCCAAGCAAAGCAGGTGTTTAGAACAGGTGGTGCTTGCTGGTAAGATGTCATGACGTAGATGACCTCTTGTTTAAAAACAGTTATCATAATCTGTCTATTACTCATGCAGACGCATGTTTGTTTATTTTCATCATGTCATCATGGACCCATGGTTTGTAGACAGTTGTCATGAACCTCATAGTCCCTTCTGTGGTGAAGGTGGTGATTACAGCTTCAGGGAGATGGTATGGCAGGGTTAGTCTCTAATCAAGAGTGTTTGACATTTTGATGGGTACAGGGTAGAAGATGAATGCACATAATTGCCAGATTTCTTCTTTCTTGTTTCTGGATATGTACAGCTTCTTTATTGACAAATGTAGAACCTGGAAGGGGGAGCAGGGTAACGCATGGGGTAATGATACTGTAGCTTCTCCCTACCTTACTACCATTTCCAGAAAGTCTCTTAGGAATAAAATTCAAGTCATTAAAGGGGGACAGGCTGCATCCAAGGGCTAGTGATATGGGTAAAGTTGCAGTAGAAATGGATGTTAAGTTAAGCCTTAAGTGAAGCAGGATGTGGCTGTGACATGAAGGAAATCACTGAGGGCCATTTGTGTGTCAGGGAGATAGATATGTAGTGGCAGTGAATACAGGGACTAGATTAGAGGCAGGACATTGGGATCCAAGTTTGGATGGTAAGCCAGAAGGCTCATTTTTGAAGCAATGAGTAGGAAGATGAAGCTGTTAGCATTTAGGTCTCTCTGCAGCTGTGCTGTTTTATGCCCAAATCAAGTCCTCATTCTGGGAATTACAATCAACACAGAACAACCAGAATGTGTTGCAGCTCCTCAAATATAGCCAATAAAAAGACTTTCTAGTGTCTGCTTCATTATGGCTTATATTTTTGGAGTTGAGAAATTTGAAAGGAATGGAAAATAATTGCAAAGATTAAACAATTCAAAGCAGAAGAAACACATGAATTAAAGGATGATGGGGACAGGGAAGCCTACACGTCTGTTACTGTGCTCAACTTAATATTACCGTTGAGATGTGATGATAGCACACATAATGCAGTTTTAACAATTAGTCCAGAACACAGAATTGTGTGTAACTAGTTTTCTGTAGTCACTGATGTGCATTTTCCTGTTCAGAAGACACAATCGTCACTATGACTTATCAGCATAGACTGAGGAGTAGGTTCCAGGCATATTGCCATGTATAATATCATTCATGTTTAATCTGAAATATAGGTTATTTATTTATGGTATATGAGGTGCGAATATTGGGTTAAATCTTATATTTGACAGTTTCCCTTCTCTTTTCTTCTTCTTTATTCTTTTTAGACAAGGTTGGAAGATAATCTTGAATAATTTGTGAAGGCCTGGCTGGCCTAGAGTTCATGATGTCACTGCTTCTATCTTATAAGCTTTGTGATTATATATGTACACTACCATACCTGGTTGAATGTCATAGCTTGATGAAACAATTTTAGAGGTGTGCATTTGCAGACAAATGCACTTGTTTTTTTAATTATAGCAGTCATTTTGATTATTATTCCAGTGCTTAATTTTATTTTCTTTTTGAGTGGATGGTCATTTGTTTTCTCCTGAGAAATGTTTTTTAGGATATTAACCTTGAAAGTGAAGGGGTTATAGTTTTAAAAAGAGATGTTCTTGATCTTGAGGTATAGTTAAAAATAGAGGACAATTTCCTTACAAGATCTGAGTTGTGATAAACGTTAAGCATAAATTACAATTACTGTGTATTGAGATTACTGTAAAGGAGGTCTCATGTCTTACCCTTGACTCCATGTCACTAAATTCATTTAAGCTTTCAATTTCAAATGGAAATGTTATTAGTGTTTCTAACTAATGACCTTCCCCACAGGCTAAGGCCAGAGTGTGGTAGTTCTCCCTGGTGGTTCTCTTAAGTTGGCAGTACCCTTAGCTTTTGTTGAAGAATAGTTTTATTGACATTCTAAAGAGGTCAATCCATCTGGTCTAAGTCAGGTTACTTGCTTGGTCTGGCTGCAGAGAATCAGATTTGGTCTGGATTTGGTTCAAAGAAATTCCTAGTTATGGGTGTCTGTTCTTTCTGGATCATGTCAGTGGGTCCTGGGAAGACAGAAAGAAAATAATAATAATCCGGTGAAAGTTAGATATAATCAGAAGCCAAATTAGAAAATAGTCAATGAAAAAATAGTATGGAATCAACCTCATTTTTTTAGTACTCCAAGTTTACTTGTGATAACATGTACATCTCCAAAGGATGCATGATGATGACTTTTGCAAAATGTTTACATCCATATAATTAGCACTAGTGTGATGATCTAGAATATTGTCAACCTACAGTATTCTCTCATGACTCTTTCAAGTCATTATCATGTTAAAGGAAAACTACTGTTTTGATTTCTATTACTAATAGTACACTTTTGTCAGATAGTGAACTGTGTTTTCCTCTTTTGTATATGACAGCCTACCACCTCACCCCTCAGTATACTTCCTTGCCCTGTTGATACTTCTCCTTGTCTTGTTCTCTTGTTTTTTGAAAACCTCTACTTTGCTTCACCTTAGAGAGCTTAATAGTTGTATATTTGGTTAGGCAATAAGAAATAGTTATTGAATGACCTAGGCAAGGCAAAGTATTCCGTTGGGCAGCAGCAAGCTCTGTTTTTATCACTGAAGAACAATGATCACCACTGTCACTATTACTGTAGCACTGACAGTATTGAATACTTACTTCTTATTATCATTTTATATATCTCATTCAGTCTTTTTATTAATTTGGTAATGATTGTGTATATTATAAATTGCTTTATTTATGTGCATGTGCATGTGTGTTGAGTGTGTGTGACCAGAAGAGGATGTCAAAGTCACTGGAACTATACTTATAGGCAGTTGTGAGCTGCACATTGTAAATACTGAAAATCAAATTCCAGTCTTCTGGAACAACAGCAAGCATGCTTAACCAAGTTTCTAACCCATGGATTTTGACCTCTTGGTGGTGGTGGTGGTGGGGTTCGAACAATGCTTTCCCATTGGTCACATATCATATTTCCTGCATATCAGACATTTACATTATACTTCATAAAAGTAGCAAAATTACAGTTATGAAGTAGCAATGAAATAATTTTATCATTGGGGTCACCATAACATGTGAAAGTATATTAAACGGTTGCAGCATTAGGAAATTTGAGAACGACTGCTCTAAGCCATCTCTAGCCCATGTTCTGCTTTTACAACAGCCAAATTAAATAATTATTGCACTATGATATAATAGGCACTACATAACTTTAGAGATGGTACCAGTAAAGCCCAGACAGATTGTATAGTTTGTACAATGTTATACATCTAGTAAGTTGTAAATCACTAGCTCATGCTTTATTTTATCGTAATAAATAAATGATTGTTGAATGATGTGCCATATGAATCCACCAAAAGTCATTGGTTCTGCCAGATGTTGTACTACACTATTATAATCCTAGTACCTTGGATATAGAGGCAGAGGATTGGAAGTTTAAAGAACTTAGGTTGTGCAGGGCGTGGTGGCGCATGCCTTTAATCCCAGCACTCGGGAGGCAGAGGAAGGTGGATTTCTGAGTTCAAGGCCAGCCTGGATTATCTACAAAGTGAGTTCCAGGACAACCAGGGCTATACAGAGAAACCCTGTCTTGAAAAAAAAACTAACTAACTAAGTAACTAACTAACTAAGTAACTAACTAACTAAGTAACTAAGTAACTAAGTAACTAAGTAACTAACTAACTAACTAACTAACTAACTAACTAACTAACTAACTAACTAACTAAGAACTTAGGTTGAAACCATGTTCCAAGCAAACTGAATGGGAAAACAAAAGCATCTCTCTTACTATGCTCTTTTCATTTCTTTGTTGTCATGTCAGAAGGCAGTATATGAGAGAAAGGTTCTGTCATTGTTTCTTGGTGCTTTAATCCCATAGACACCTGAGCATATTTCTATTGTAACTAAGGATCACCAGAGACAAAGCTTTAAACTAAAGGAACAAGTTATCAATCAGTGGCTACCTTTCTAATACCTAGATAAGTTGGAGGTATAACTTTTGTTGTTCATCCTAAGGCTATATGCCAGAGTTTTGACATGAAATGCCTCATTACATCCTTATAATACTATATGTGAAATAAAATATATATAATTTCTATACTTTTGACTATAGTTTTGATGAAAAAACCCGAGTCTCTGAGATGGAAACCATCTTGTGCAATAATCAAGATTTGAGAGTGATAGATCAGAGACTGTTACTCTATGCCATTCATGTTCTGAAATGCTTGGCTGTGACAATGACATTGGTGTTGCCGGTCTAGTCTGATGTCATTGCCAATCTGTACTGACTCTGTGATTCTATCTCTGTCTTTCACTGACATGAACTGAGCCAGAATACAGCTCTTTCAGTAAGATCATTCTGACATTTGTGTTGTCCACACACATTAATTTAAATATACTTGTAGCTGGTTAACTACTGTGGAGGAAGCACAACTTTCACGTAAGTTTTTGCAATATATGCTTCGAAAATAAAAAAGATAAAGAAACAAGGATTTGAGCAAGGTTTGTTTGAGGGCACATTTACGTTGTAACCATTGTTACATACAGCTTCCCAAGACAGGACATTTAAATGTTTTCAAATCCCACTCTTCATAAACGTAAGTTTAAATCCACCCACCAACATGGATGTAATTAGGGAGAATGTCTCATACATGAAAGATTGCTAAGTATTGTGGTCTTTTCAAAGAAACAAAGATTCTTTTTTTTTTTTTTTTTGAGTTACTGATTTATAGCATACTGTGGTGGGCCCTGGACTGAAGCATTGGAAAAACACAATTCCTATGGTTTAGGCTGTGCTTTTTTCCCCTCCCTACCTTGGATAACTTAAATTTTCATTTTGCAAAGTATGTTTTACATCATTTCCCATTCCCTTGAGCCCTTGTGGTAAAGAATGGGCCATGCAAATATAACTATGACTATCACATTTAAGGAGTTGTTAGTTGGAATACAATAGTCCAGTTTTCTAGCACTATATCTGGGAGGGTTTTTTCTTTACCTGTATTCCTGTGCACACACTTAATTCACTGTTGAGTAAAATTCCACTTGTTTCTTTTACTTCTCGTTACATGGTGTATGCGTTCAGCCTGCTGCTCATCAGAGTCATGTTTCATTTTCCTATTCAGTTCTCCCTCCCTCTCCTATTTTCCTCTCCTTCCTGGTCCTGTCAACAGATGTCAGTGGATTCTTTACGTGAATGTGTCCTCTTTGGATGCGCTAGGCTAATTGGAGGCGTCTTATTTCTGCTTTTCTCACTCGATAACTATATTAACAGTGATGAGTGAAATCATCCCCCACTTCCTTGAAATGTAGTTGCACAGAATAAACTTCTCACTACTTATTATATAACTAATTTTAAATGGAAAAATTAAAAATGTAAGCTTTACTTTTCATACTATTTATGCTGCATTCCGTTAGATAATATTTCCAAAAATATATCCTGTTAACAGAGACACCCTTCTTGAACAAGCATATTAATTATAGTTCTCAAAGTTGGGAATCATGTAATGTTTTTCTCTGCTGCAGGAACCTACATTTAACAGCCATAATTAACAGTGATGGGTCTATTGAGTGGTTATAGGTAAGTTTAATAACAAACATGAAACCCAGTTCTTTAAAAACCCCTCTAGATAATGTAGGTAGCATTTCATCTGCTCTGAAACTGAGGGTTAGTAAACAGCTCGAGTTCTTAAAATATTTATCTTGCTGATAAAAGGAGAAGTAAACAACCCAAAGAAGGCAGGCTGAATGCAGTTCTTGAATATGCCCATAGATATTTTCAGACTCTTTTTCAAGCCTGACTTTGAAAGCATTGAGAATTGACCTGCTTATTTCGCCTTTGATTCTCTGTATGCATGCTTGCCTCTCCCCTTGTGGGGTTTATCGAATGTTAAGTCTTCCAAGAGCTCTAGGATTTGCACCGGTTTTGGGGGCTCACAGAAAAATGAGAGTCATTCTCTTGCAAACAGAGCAGGGTGCTCCTTCTATGTTCTCCTTCTAAGGAGTGCATGTTTTCCAAGTAGCTGGGAACTGGGCTTTCTGGCCTTCCTGCTGGAAGGCCCCGGGGTCAATCAGTGTCCTGCAGTCGCCATGTATCTGACAGGAGGTTTTATTACAAACCTCAGCGTGCTCATTAACCTCGTGATGTGGCAGCTGCCTAAAAAAGAAACACGGAAAAGTTGTGTCACCAAAGGTGAAACTTGGAGAGAAGCTGCGAGGTGCCCAGCATGACAAAGCTCCTTCCAGGCAGCCCTGGACAGGAAGGGCAGCAGACTTCATGCCTATGATGTGACCCGCTGGAGTGGAAGTGTCACAAAGAGCTGCAGCTCAGCCTAGGACGCCTGGGTTTTGGATGTAGAACGCTGCCTGCAGCAGTGAATGCCCTGGGTTCCAGTGCTCCAGCTGGAGAGAGGCATTAAGATTTGCAGCCACAACCCCGGAGTGGACTGGGGTAGTTGCTCTCCTTCCTGTCTCTACTCCAGGACCTAGTTCTCTGGCACACACACAACTCAAAGACCCCCACAAAAAACCAAGATTCCATTGAGAACTTTGAAGAAATGGCTAGGCCAAGGCATTTTGCTTTTGCATTCTGTATTCTGGTTAATGCTAATTCTGTTTTAGCTGTTCCAAAACTGAGCATGCATCTTGAGCAAAATGCTCTTGGCTCTTTTGAATTTATTTGTGATTTTATGTTGCTTATGTTTCACTGCATTGCTTTTTTTTGAGATTACAAAATAATGCATGTTCACTGAGGACAATTTGGAACATCATAAACGCACAAAGAAAATATCAATCAAGGCTTCTTTTGCAGATAAAGTTTTAAAAATATTGTCTTTCCAGTGTTTCCTCTGTGCATGTTTCAACATACTCATAGACATGGATAGCTTGAAATATATGTGTGGAATCACACAAAATCAACCATTACCTGCTCATTTTTCTTACATGATATGTCAGTGTGATTAGATAGCCTGTGCCCTCATATACAATAGGACAATTGGAAGACTCAAATTAATAGTGGAAAGTAGAAAAAACGAGATTATTCAGTATGGATACTTGTGAAAAGGGACGGAGTGATTCAGTGAACCCACAAAATCTGCCTTGAGATTAAAGTCTAAATAGAAGGTCAAGGATTTGCACATCTAAGCAGTCCTGGTCAATCTCATGGTTAAGCAACCCTGGCCAAGGTATATCCCTGCCTACCATGGCCCCATCCATGTCTGGGTTTCAGTCTCATTATGTAAAGTGTTCTAACAAATTATTAGAAGTGTGTGAAGTCTCTTTCTGAGAGACAAGTTCTTGCTGTGGCTCATGACTTCCCCTTCTGTCAGCATGAGATTCCTGGGGACTTTTTCCATTTCTTTGGGGCCCATTGTTTCAACAGTCTGATAGACTGGGAGGTGGAAGTGTTTCTAGGATATCTTCATTCTCGCCAGGCCCATTACATTAGGATCATTTTCTGCCTTGAATCTGTTAACACTTGTAGTGTGTGCACTGGGTGTGGACTTGGGTATGATAAGAGACAGATGGTGATTTTTGTGTCTGTGAATCAAAGTTCTTTCTACACCTCCTTGGGATCCTTCTCATTGGACTGAATATAAATGATATACACACACATAAAACTGCAAATTCAACATTAAAAACACGTGGACACCTATTAATATGTGTGTCTAAACACACAATATATGTAATGCTTAGAACAATCCTCTATGAATATACACAAAGGGCTGGAAATACAGCTCAGTGGCTGTCTAGAATGTTCCATCTTCTCATCAGCCCCTCAAAGGAACTTTAGAGCTGTCGTTCTCAACCTGTGGATTATGACCTTTTTCAGGGTTGAGCTACCCTTTCACAGGGATCACATATCAGATTTTTCATGCATATCCGGTATCTCCACCATGACTCAAAACAGTAGCAAAATTACAGTTATGAAGTAGCAACAAAAATAATTCTATCATTGGGGGAATGTCACCACAACCTGAGGAAATGTATTAAAGTACCACAGCATTCAGGGAGGTTTAGAGCAAGTGTTTTAGGTAGTTTGTTCAGATATTTATTATTTTTATTCATACTGTCAGTTTTCAATGGATATATACATAAATATATAATTAATATTGTGACATAATGTCATTAAAATATTGATATTGATTACCTTCAAACTGATGTTTCTCCTTCCGTTCCTACAATTCCTTGTTCTGTATTGCCCATATTCAAGTGCAAGCTGAGCCTGTCCCCTCTAGGAAGTCTGATTCTCCATGGAGTCTTTTGCCCCTTGGAACAGGAGTTGCTTGTTCCCTCAACTAGGCTGTAGATCACTCATTTGGCAGTATTTGTCAGCAACTCTAGATAGCTCATGCTTTGTTTTTCAGACTCTATCTTTTGCCCCTATTAAGTTGGTATCTCTTTACATGACAGGTGTTCAATATGTGTTACCTAGTGACAGTGTTCAACATCAGTCTTCATAGATTTCTTTAAATGATATTAAAACTATATGCTTGGCATTAGAGAGATGGCTCAGCAGTACTGACTTCTTTCCCAGATAATTGAGGTTCAATTCCTAGCACCCACATAGCAGCTCACAACTGTCTGTAACTTCAGTTCCAGGACTTCTGACACCCTCACACATACATACAGGCAGGCAAAACACCAATGAACATCAAATAAAAATAAATTACATATAAAAACAAACACCACCACCCCCATATATACTCAAAGCCCTTAGAATGTCAGCCCTTAGAATTCATCTGGATTAATTATCAAATAACTTGTTTTTTGTGTGACAAACTCTACAACAGGCCATCTATTACATAAAACATGATGCATAATTGGAAATATGGATTTTTAGAGACTTGAGTTCCTATCTAACTCTCTCTACTAATTGTTTTCTAAACTCCTACACTGAAGATAGTCATCTTTCTCTTACATGATTATTTTAAAAATCTATTATCAGAGACTCTTACGATAAGGCCTGGCTTTCCGTTCAAATTTTCATAGGCATCAAAATAAAATGATATGAAACATATGAAAGATGGCAAAACACCAGGATGTACATGCAGTTTGGACCTATACTGGGGAGAGAGCCTTTCTATCTCCCTCTTCCTTCCCTGTCTTAGTAACAAAGTCAGGAAATATGTACAAATATATTTAACTGCAGGATCCAAGGAGTTTAACTGGGAGATGAGTTACAAAAGTTATATTTCTGGTGTTTGTAGTTCTTATTGCACCTTTTTGTCTTTAGGAGTCAGGGGTTTTAGTATGGAAAAGCTGTCTCTACTCTGTGTGTGTGTATGTGCGTGTGTGTGTGTGTGTGTCTTAATTTTAAGGCACTCATGTTACAGACTGAATCAACTAACACATGGAAAGGACCAAAGAGAAAAATATCATCTAGAATTTGGTCATTATTGATATTGATATGGTTACTAAAATAATAGTGATTTTCATATTGATTATGAAAGTTAGAAGATTCTTATTAAAGAGCTTGTAGGAAATAGAAATGAATCTGTAGATTTGTATTTGTATATGACAGTCAACTTTCAATTTAAATGATTTCCTATTCACTAATTTGTATTTTAATTGATTAATTGATTGATTTACTTAATAAATTTTGTGTGCCAGGTGCTGCTTTTGACAGGTAGACTACAGCAGTAAATGCAACATATAATCAACCCATGCCTTCATAGAACTCATAATTTACAAGCTTAAGCTTTAGACTCAGATTGTTCCTGTAGAAGGCACTTTGCTTTTTCTTGGGGTGTGCTTCAAGGAATCCTTGTTGATTTTTGAGACAATGTCTCACTATGTAACACTGACTAGCCTAGAACTCTTTTTATAGACTAGGCTAGCCTTGAACTCAGATATCTGTCTGGCTCTAGCTGCTTTTGCCTGTCTATTGCTGGGGTTAATTATATGTACCCACATCCAGTGTCAAGGAGTTCTTGATCTAGTACTCACATACTCACTGGGGCTCTGGTTAGGCTAAACTATCAAGAATGTCAGATAACATGAAGATGCAGAATATTGATTTGCAGTCCAAGAAACATCACATCTGTGTTTCCAGTACCTGCTTAGACATTAGCATCATCTCTTACAACCATGAGAATCTTATTAAGCAGGCCTGAGTGGGAATCTTACAAAGCTGTGTGTGTGTGTGTGTGTGTGTGTGTGTGTGTATGTGTGTGTGTGTGTGTGTGTGTGTAGTATATATGTATCTGTGTGATTCATAATTCCAGGTTAATTTGGAAAACATTGTTCTAGAAGCAGTCACAGGCTCCCCATGAACTGTGTAGATGTGCAGTTTTGTGTTGAGCATAGTGTATAGATTTTCACAGGTCCTTGGGAGTTAGACAATCAAATAATTACCAACTAGCTGGTGAGGTAGTCCCCTGAGGTCTGGGTCTACTATTATTGCCAGTCCTGTGTGCTTCTGGCCCTCATATTACAACTGTAATCACAGCTTGGATAGAATATGGAGTTGTCTGCTTTCTTTTCCTGTTTTTTCTTTTTTAATTCCCTCCTTTCTCTCTTATCAAGTCCATTTTTTTCTCTAGGTCTAACCACTCTTAAAGAAAAAATAGACATAGGACGAAATTAGAAAACTCAGGTTTCTCCAAAGGACTGGGTGGAGTTTTGAAGATGACATTCAGAGCTGGCAAATCTCTTGGCAGCGTTAAGATGTTAATGTTCATGTTTTGACCATTCTCGCAGCTTGACTCTCAGTAGGGCAAGGGGTGGGAGAGATTTCTCTGTTAGTCTAGAATCAGAAGAGTTGGAGAATTATCATTTTAATTATTACTTTCCTGTTCATAGTTGGTAGCTCTTGGAAGGATTGCAAGTGTGAGGTCTGGTTGAGCCCCTACCTTTTCTCATTTGATGGTTAACAAGTAGTGTCTGACATAATTGGTTCATGAGCAATCAAGTGCATTGACCTATACTGCTCGTTATTTTCAGTTATAAATGCTGTCTATTTCTCTGGTAGAATTTGGAGTTCAGGATGCATAGGATGACCTGGTTTGTATCGCATGAGTCTTTGGGACTTTGACAGATTTCACCATTTAATAAAACACCCAGCTTCCCTCTACTTTACCGGACATAAAAGCAACCTTTGAATTTATGACACGCAGAGCATACTTTGAAAGGGCACAATGCACAAAAAAGGAGGAAAAGGAAGTAAGGCTGTTCATCTCCTCTTCTGAGGCCATTATATTCAGACAAGTGACAAACCTGAATACCTTGGAAAATCTTGTATTGATTTTTAGTGCAGAAGCATCTCCCTAGGATCTGAAAAACCTTGTGAAGGATAATAAACCTGTACCCTGCTTCCAAGTCAGAGTTGACTTCCTTAGTTTACATGGCTGGAAGAAATGAATATCGCTGCTCTACTGAGAGTAAGACTTTGTCTGGCCATAATTCTCTGAAATAAATTATATAATGGCAAAGCTAACTTTATGGAAACCATACCAGGGATTGGTTATCACTGGTGAATGAGGAGACAGTTAACAATATTGGAAGAGTTTGATTAAGTTTTTCTTTAAATACCATTTATACTTAGAGTGTCAAGATGTTTCTTTAGGGATCAAAAGATGCTTGATTAAAAATAAAGAAAAGCCAAACTTAGTGGTTGCTTGTTGAAGTTTCTAGCAATTCTTGCTGTGAACTATTGCTCATAGTGCCTACTTTTATGCTTCTGAGATCTTCAGACATTTTAATAATACTTTTCATTTAATCTCTCTGCTTCTCTCGGTCTCTGTCTCTCTCTGTCTCTCTCTGTCTCTCTGTCTCTGTCTCTGTCTCTCTGTGTGTGTGTGTGTGTGTGTGAGAGAGAGAGAGAGAGAGAGAGAGAGAGAGAGAGAGAGAGAGAGAGAGAGGGAGAGAGACAGCTGGATCTTATTGTATAGCCAAGGCTGAATTCAAGTCATCCTCCTCTTGTCTAATCCGGAACTGGGATTATAAGCATATACTGGCATGCCTGACTCTCTAGGTTCTAAGTCAAAGATTCAACAGCTGGAGGGTACACTATATCATTCAGTACAGCCTTCCCATTTTAGAGGATAGTCAGGCCTCAAAGAAACAGTGACATATCCAAGGATAGGAAACAAAGCAGTGGCCTATTCATCTGACAAATTTCCACAGTTTGAAACCAGGGAACCTTTTACTGATGATAGCAAAATCCAGATTTGACATAAAAAATTAGGATTATTTTTGATCATTTCATCGAACAAACAAATGTGATTTAGAGCCAGAATTCCTTTCAGATATTGTCAAATCCAAATTCCATATTTAAACATTGGCTTCTATTGTTATTTCTAAATTTAAAAGAGGTTACTTATATTTTGATTTTTATGATCCAGGAGATTTCTCTCTTGACCTTTCTTCCATTGACTCTGTGACATGCCATGGTTGAAACCAGGTCCTTTGTGGGTGGCTGTTATTAAAAAGCTTTCCTTGGAATGTTTACAGTAACTGCCGTGACCTAAATAGGAAGGCCTGACTTATTTTCCTGCATAAAAGCAAGAACAGTTTCTAAAAGTATGTTCATCTCTTTTGATACCCTTATATTTACTGGTGACTAAGAAACGAAAACATTACTTTTTTCTTATTTATGTGTTAGGTGAATACACACTATCTCAATACAATTTACACATTTGGGGCTTTTTTGTCCTAAACCATGTTTTCTTGGAATAGAGCTTCACAACAGTTCCATTATAAATGAATACCTCTTTTAAATTTCGTTTTAGTTTTAATTGAGATAAAATATAGCTTAAAATTTGCCATCTTAAGTGTGTGGAGTTTGGTAGCATTGTATGTGTAACCAATATCTGTAGCTTTTTATGCAAATTTGAAACTATGTTCATTAAACAACTTCTCATTTCTGCTTCCCCATTCTCTGGCAACAACCACTCTAATTTCCACTTTTATGAATTATCTAACCGCACTAGATAACTCATGGGAGTAGAACCATATAGTGTTGACTATTTAGCGACTGGCTGATTTTACTTATTGTAATATCCTTGAAGGTCATCCCTTTTGTAACATGTGTCAAGATCTCTATCCTTTGGAAGGCTCAATAAAAATTCACTGATCATGTTTTATTGTCTCATCCGTATGTATACATTTAATTAAAGTCTACTAATTTGGCATTTTTATAGCAGCATTATGAACAATGCTGCTATAAAAATGAGTGTATTACTCAGCTTATTGGTGCACACTTTTGATCCCACTAGGGTGGCAGAGGCATCTCTGTGAGTTCAAGGTCAGCCTGGGCTGGGCTACAAAGCAAGTTCCAGATCAGTCAGAGCTATACAGTGAGATTTTGTCTTTAACAACAGCAAAAAAAAAAAAAAAAAAAAAAAAAAACAAAAAAACATGCATGTAAATAATCACACATATAGGCAACAGTTTTAGGGGCAGTCCTCACTCCGGTTGTTGGAGGAACCACATGAAGACTGAGCTGCACATCTGCTACATATGTGTGGGGGACCTAAGTCCAGCCCTCTTTGGTTGGTTGTTCAAGGGGTCTGGGGGTGGGACTGTGTGAGGGGAGGACCAAGAGGAACAAGGGCAGCAATCAGTATGCAAAATAAATAAATAAAGAAATAACAAAAATATAAATAAAACATAGATACATAAAAGTAAAATAAATAAAATCTCAAGAAAATGAGAGTAGATCTTTATTCCTCTTAATTGATGGGGAAGATTATTTTAGCATATTTAGATTAATTAAAATGACCCAATAAATTAGTTACTTCCCCCATGGTTGTTATCAAATATCAAAAGCAAGATAAGGAAGATAAATTTTACTATGGCTCACTGTTTGAAAGGCTACAGTTTATCATGATGAAAAAGCATGAGGGGACAGGTCACATGTGCACAGTCACAAAGTGGAGGGAGAAGTGCTGGCAGCCATCCTGCTCTTTGCTTTATAACCATCCTGTTCATCAGTCCATGTTCTGGCGCTGACTTCATTCATGGTAGGTTTTATCCCTTCAGTTCAATCTCTTGGACAATATTCTTTGCTTCCATGGCTAGACTTGTGTCTTCTAGGAAATTCTGAACCTAGTCAAGTTGACAAATGAATATCTCCACAGAGGGTAGATAGTGAAACAAGATATCCAAATTTTAAGGTCTTGGAGCATTGCAATGTCAAACCAAATGACTTGCTACTTTAGAATTTCAGAGCGGAGACTGGGACTATTCTAGGTTCCCTTAAGAAGTTGAATTGTCTGTTTTGAATTTGTAATTCCTGTATGGTTATTTACATTTCCTTCCATAACTGCATTTGGTTTGACCATGCCATCATACGTCCTTTGCACTATAGGATAAAATTGTTGGGTACAGAGTTTTTATTCTTCTTCTCGGATTCCCAGTACCGAGGACAGAACCTTGTCCATAAAGAAAAGAAAGTAAATGCTTGTATGAATAGGAATTTTGATTCATTCTTTCATCTAGAAAAGTCATCTCCCTAATTTTGGGAAAAAATGACATTTTTATTTGTTTCTATATGTTTCTTTCTTGTGTGAGACATGGCTTCCGTTCAGGAGCAAAAGTTAGATTTAAGTATGGGACAAAAGTTGTCCTTAATTCTTTGTGAGGAGTGGCAGAAACATTTGTGGAAAACTTGGCATTAGGGAGGAATGATCCAAGCCTATGCTTTGGTTTAGTTTTGATTAGGGAAGGCTCCTCTCAGGAATCATTTTCATTTCTCCCAGCTATTGCTAAAGGTAGTGTGCATAGATATTACTTGTGACTTTATGTTATATAGCTAGATCTGTGAGCACCATGCTTGCATGAAGGCAAATATTTTCTACTCCATGTATTGGCTCTAAGCCCTTGTTTTTCATGCCCCCTGCTGACTTCTGAACCTACTCCAGCAGTTTTATAACTTTCCAGAAATAGACATATCCCAAATTAGACTCATTTTCTATTAAAGGGTCTAGTAATATAGACTTGGAACACACAGATACATTCATTTTCAGGTGAAAGACAACAATTTAATGATACATGCCTGTGAATTTTGACTCCATTCTTTCAAAGATCATTAATTATGTGGAAGATCAGTGCCATGCATTAAGGAAACAGTAGTGTGGAAGGGAGATCCTCCTTGTGTGCTTTGTGAACTGACAGCACGATAAGTGGCAAGGAGATACCGCTTTAACTGAGGAGCAGGAGAATGCTATAGACAATCCAGAGAGTAAAGGGAGCTTAATGCCATTGGCAGTAGTAGCAGTAGGATCAGGAATCTGTCAAACATTTTCCAGTTAATGAGGAGGAAGAAGCATGCTCTGGAAAGATGAAACATTGCTCATAGAGGCTGGGGGATGAGCAATATGGCTGACTTAAAAAGTAGGAGGAAGTCCCTTATTCCTGGAGGAGTGAGTCATGTCACTTTCATGGAGAGTCTTTAAACATGTCGAATTACAGCATTACAACCCCAAGGGACAATGGCATTGATGACACATTTTCCAAGGAGGATGTATAAAATATTGTTTTCCATGTATTAACAGGGAGATTTATTGAAAGGAAAAATATATGTTAAGAAGCAAATAGATTCAATGTGAACATACTTATTTAATTGCTGATTTCAAATAAAACTTCAAGATAATTTTAAAAAATGAACAAAATTCATTAGATACCAGTCGGGGTATTTGTGTACACTTTTAATCTTAGAACTCAGGAGGCAGAGACAGGCAGAACCCTGTGAGTTTCAGGTCAGTCTGATTTATATGGCAAGTTCCAGGCCAGTCAATGCCACATGAGATCATATCTTAAAATAATAAAGCATGAACAAAACCAAACAAACTTAATTAGATCTCAATTAGAAGCCATTTTCCCTGGGACAAGGTTGATAGCTTTGAGGTTTGTTTAGTAAGCTGTGTACTTCATGATCAGAAGGCCATGTATGCGTCAGAGCTGTACATTTTTCTTTATTGGAATCAGAATAAAAATGACTAAAGTACTTGAAATGTGAACTCTTTGGCAGCATGTAAGGTACAAGAGACCAGAATGAAGCCTAATCAGCTTCACAAAAATGCACGTTGATGGCTGCTATTAGTAGGTCATAAATTTTTACAAGTAAAAAAGACCATTGCTATTTAGCATACAGTATTATTCTTGACACCTTGTAGGAAGTCAGTAGGGAGAACACAACTCATTTCTGACTTCAAGTTAATCATCACTCATGCTGCCTCTGAGCTCTGACTTCAGTATCTAAATCAGGGTCTTTGACAAGGGCCACCAATTCTCATAACCTTTGAACTATCTCTTCAGTACGCTCATGTCATTTATGTATGATTATATCCTGGGTGTCAGGTGTGTGTAAGGCTTGATTGTAGATGTCATCAAAAAGTGATTGCGCTGTGTATGATACCAGCCCTCTAGAGGTTCACAAACGCCAGTGAAATGGCAGACAAGAGGAATGAGGACTAGTGATGTCATAGGAGAACACCTTGGAGCTGTACAAGCTCAGAGGACAACACTTGATTCAGTCTTGAAGAGTTCGTGGAAATCCTTTGAGGATGAAATCTGCAAGCAACGGAAAAGTGTAATAGGAACTGGTCTGACGAAGAGGAGGCAAAAAAACTTCACAAGCAGACAACACAGCACATCTGAAGACAAACTATATAGCACATCTAAAGACAAAGAAGACAGAAGAATAGAACAAAGGAAAGAAGAGGAAGAGGGGCTTCAAAGAGAAATGTAAATATATAAGGCATAACCCCATGGCATGCTTTGTAGATGGAAAGGCATGAGGCTTTACAGGCAATGTGGGTATGCAAAGGCCTGAGGTACTAGGGTGAGAAGGAGTTAGATTTACTTTAAATGAATGTATTGATAAACTTTTGGAGGGTTTCATTATGGCAGATGCAGATGGAAAATGCATTATGTTTGAAGATTTATTTGTGTATGTGTGCATGCACATGTATCTCCATGTCTGTGACCTGGGTATGTATATGTTTGACACATGTGTGCCATGGCACGTGTGTAGAGTCAAGAAGACAATTTGTGTGGAACTGGTTTTATTCTTCCACATTTTAGCATGTGAGTTTGATAAGTTTAACTCAGGCCATCAGGTATGGCTGTAAACATCTTTACCTACGGAGCTCTCTCTCTCTCTCCTCCAAGAATTTATAGGCAATTGCTAAGAGAAAAGCCCCTGAAGAGCTACTCTGGAAAAAAAAAAGCGCCTTTACTCCATATGTAACTGTAGTAGGAAGGGAGGATGGGCATGCTCCAATAGGGTACCACTGTCCAGAGGCTAACTGACTAACACAAAGAGGCCACTATGCAGAGGTTTGTGTAGCTTATTCTTTTGTTTGGAAACACCAAATTGAAAAGTGAAAAATGTCAATTGAGAAGAAACCACTCCTACTTAAAGGGGCGATGTGCATGGATTAGTGTTGCCCTCCATGACGATTTACGGACTAGCACTAGATAGGGCCAGTAAATTGGAATCATTCCATCAGATGATAAACATCTGAACAGTAATTCTGCAATTCCAGTGTTATGTTACAGCTTAAAAAATGAGATATTTATTTTTATTATGTACAAGTACAAAAAGAGATCAAAGCTTCTAACTAACAAAATTCTGAAATTCAGCTTTTGTCACACTGAAAAAATATGTCACTTTTCTGTGTTGCCTTTGAAGGTAATTATTGCAACAAAAGTTTAAGAAAGTGATATGAAATACTCAGCATACCTTCTCCCATAAATAGTTAAAGGTTGGCTCTGTGGTGTTTATAAATTCCTTGTTATTGGGTCTCATTTAATGAGTTTTATTCCAGTACAAGACAAGGTTAATCCAGGTATTGTCAAGGGCTGGTTTCCCCAGTGCTTGTGCAAGGACCAAATGTCATCCACTTGAGGTGATCATAAGGAGTTCCCCCCACCCCAGTAAAGCTTCCTAGAGACTACCCTAATGCTTTCCTCAGAAAAACACTGTCATGCAAATCAGGAATGTGCTGTCAAGGAAAGGTTGTTTACTCTAAAATAACACTTACAATTTATATATTTTAACTTTAAAACTAAGGTTTCCCATTCAACATTCTTTCAACAATTACTCATTGAATACTGTCTTAGTTAAGGTTTATATTACTGGGATGAGGCATTATAAACAAATTAACTTGTGGAGGATAGGGTTTACTTCATTTTACACCTTTGTAGTCCATCTTCCAGGGAAGCCAGTGTAGAAACTCAAGGCAGTTTCTACTGTATCCCTGCATCGTTGGGATGCAGGGACTGGTACAGAGGCATGGAAACATGCTGCTTACTGTCTTGTTCTCTTGCTTAGCCTGCTTTCTTACATGCTCTAGGACCACTGGACCAGGGGTGATACCACCTACATTTTCTGGGTCCTCCCACATTAGCCACTGATTAAATAATTGTACTATAGGTTTGCTCACAGGCCAATTTTGCGGGTTTATTTTCTCACTTGCTGTTCCCTCTTCTCAAAGAGCTCTAGCTTAATGTTAAGTTGACATAAAACTAGCTAGCACAGTATTTTATACGGCAGTCATTATTCTACAATTAATGCTATAGTAGTAAGTAAAATAAAGGTTCTTCTCTTTTGACTTTAATTTGTGTTTGTATATGTCTCCATCCCCCACGCCATGCACACTGTAAATGTTTGCAGTTATGTTGATCAGTTGCAGACTCGCTGAGAAGAGAACATGAGTAAAACCTTAAGAGGCACCTATGAAGTTATGTGGGAGAAGCAGGTTGCCATAGTTTTCGTGTTGGATGGGGAAAAGAAAACTTTAAAAAATTGTATCATCCAGAATTCAGGTGTTTAGAGTTGCTTTTATTGAAGAGGAGTAAAATCACTTCTAAATACATTTCTGTAGAATTTTTGCAAGGCAGAATTTCAAATGTAGCCTCCAGTTACATGAGTCTTAAAAGTGCACTAACAGCTTTTTTTTTTTTTTTTTTTTTTTTTTTTTTTGCATTGCAGCCTTGGAAATTTCTGTATATGCACACAGATAACATTTACAAGCACTAAATTGCTATGTACCTGTGGCCATACCTGCATCGGAACTAAAACTACTTGCTTATTTACAAATGCAAGCTTGTTGGATTTTCATTTCTAGGAAAGAAAGCATGAAATATTCTGAACTCTTGGAAGAATGAGCATCTCTCTGGTGCACAGTTTGTTCTGAACCACTTGACTCCTAAAACTAGGAGGAATTACCAGCTAGATCAACCATTGTCTCCTAAGACTGCAATGGTTCAACTTGCATTGTGTGGTATGTGAGTCAGAGTTATGAAAATGAGTGACTCTTGTTCAGTATTTGGTGAGTTAAGAGTCAGGAGTCCTAGATAGACAAATGGGGCAATAATCTTTGCTTGGGAGGAGCACAGTTGATTATCTAGTAGGAATATCACAAACCCATAACAAAATGTGATTGTTCCAACCTCCTTTGGGCAAGCTCTGAACATGTGATACTTAAATCTTTGTGTCTATCTACAAACAAGAGGTCATAGACAGATAACTTCTATATGTGGGAAGGGGCCACTGTGTTCAGTAAAGTATTTGCCTGTAATAGGATTTGGTGTGTCTAAGGTGGCAGTGTCCTAATTAAAAGAGAACAAGAACTTGGGACCATTTGTGCATTGCAGTTTTGTAGATCTTTACAATCAGAGTAATAATGTTAAGCACCTACTAAGTTTGTCAAATAGAACAATGTATGTGGAATCACCATACTTTGTTTAATGAATAGACAATATTTTTGGAAGATCTTTATTGGTCAAATACCATCCATCAAAATAATCCAAAGACATTTTAATTTTATTTTTGTCAAGACATTCCCCTAAATTAACACTAGACACGTGTAAGAATATGTGCTTGCTTTCACCATGTGGGTGCCTGGTGCCCTCAGAGGGTGTCAAATCTCCTGGAACTGGGATTGCTATGGTTGTGAATCTAATGCAGGTCCTCTGAAAGCTCTCTTTACCAATAAGGAATCCCTTCAACCCTAGATTATTTCATCTGGATAACCTCTTACTCCCCAAGGAATACATGAAAAAATTTCTACTGTTAAATAGAAGATAAGTTATTATGATAGTGGTAGTTTCAAGTGATCAGAAAAGCTGTGATTCTGCTTCCTTTCTCTCATTAAGTTATGAAAACATAGATCTTTAGTACTAAATGAACCAGAACAATTTCTAATTTCAAAAGAAGCACCCTGAGGATGCTTCAGTTTCTTTAACCAAAAGACCAATGATCCCTTCGACCACTGATCCCCACTACTTGAGCTTTGTTGCCTTTTTGAATTTTACACCAAAGTAGCCCTCACTGTAGGCTGCTTCCTGTGAGAATATCTAAAGTCTTCTACTGAAGAATGGCATTGAGGTGGTGTATTGGATAAACACAAATAGTATGTACCTCAACTTTGCTATGCAAGATAAGAAGAATAGTATTAGTATTAATACTATTAATGTATGTGATTCTTAGAATGGCAACACACACAGTAAGCATTGTATAAATATTTGCTATTATTATTGCAGTTGTTATTACACTCATTATGAAGATTATTGGACTGGAGTATCTGTCTAAAGCCTAAGCCTGGGTTCTCATGGGGAAAAGGAGGTCATGAAGGAGTCAACAGAGAACCAAAAATATCTTTCTCATGAGAGAAATTCATGAAAGTTGTCTTTAAAGATAATTTTATAGCTGGGCAGTGCTGAAAAATGTCTTTAATCCCAGCACTTAGGAGGTAGAGGCAGGCAGATTTCTGAGTTCAAGGCCAGCCTGGTCTACAGAGTGAGTTCTAGGACAGCCAGAGCTACACAGAGAAACCATATATATATATATATATATCTCCATCCATATTCTGTGTTTTTGCTTTTGGTAGAGTATCTCATGTAGTCCTATCTTGTCTCAAATTCACTATGCAGCTACCAGCAAAGAAGAAACTGGAACTCCTGACATTCCTCCTACTTATATCCTCCTAATGTCAGGATTATATGTGCACACCACATTGCCCTGCTTTAGATATTTCTATTATTTTAATTTGCCTGTTTTAATTGTATGTGCATATATATATATATACATATATATATATATATATATATATATATATATATATATATATTTATTACAAAAGCCAGAAGATGGCATAAGATCCTCTGGGTCTGGTTATAGAGGGTTGTGAGATGGCATGTGGGTACTAGAAACAGTCTGTGTCCTCTCTGAGAGCAGAGGTTCTCTTAATGACTAAGGCATTTCTCCTGTGCTATTATTTCATTCTTAATAGGTGAATAAAATCTGTCTCTGGTTGGATATCATCCTTAGTGAGGTAACCCAATCACAAAAGAAGTCACTAGATATGCACTCACTGATAAGCGGATATTAGCCCAGAAACTTAGAATACCCAA
>NC_034613.1:50266743-50278994 GCF_900095145.1 Mus pahari | reverse complement strand
GCCCTGTAGGTGGAACAACAATATGAACTAACCAATACCCCCTGAGCTTGTGTCTCTAGCTGCATATGTAGCAGAAGATGGCCTAATCGGCCATTACTGGGAAGAGAGGCCCCTTGGTCTTGCAAACTTTATATGACCCAGCACAAGGCAAGGCCTGGGCCAAGTACTGGGAGTGGGTAGGTAGGGGAGCAGAGGTGGGGGGAGGGGTATAGGAAACTTTCGGGATAGCATTTGAAATGTAAATAAAGAAAACAATAATAAAAAAATAAAAAAATAGGTGAATAAAAATCCTTTGTGTATCTGTACCATGTTTACCTTATTCTTTTGCCTGCATATTCTTTTTTATTCATAAGCACCAATCATTCTTTTTTATTAGATATTTTCTTCATTTACATTTCAAATGCTATCCACTTTCCTAGTTTTCTCTTGGAAAATCTCCTATACACTCACCCCTCCCCCTGCTCCCCAGCCCACCTGCTCCTGCTTCCTGGCCCTGGCATAACACTGTACTGGGGCATATAATCTTCACAAGACCAAGGGCCAATCCTCCCATTGATGACTAACTAGGCCAGCCTCTGCTATATATGCAGCTAGAGACATGAGTTCTGAGGGTACTAGTTAGTTCATATAGTTGTTCCACCTATAGGGTTTCAGACTCCTCAGACCCTTGGGTACTTTCTCTAGCTCCTCCATTGGGGGCCCTGTGTTACATCCAATAGATGACTATGAGCATGCACTTCTGTATTTGCCAAGCACTGGCATAGCCTCACAGGAGAAAGCTATATCAGGGTCCTGTCAGCAAAATCTTGTTGGCATATGCAATAGTGTCTGGGTTTGGTGGTTGTTTATGGATGGATCCCTGGATGGGGCAGTCTCTTGATGGTCCTTCCTTACTTTCAGCTCCAAACTTTGTCTCTGTAACTCCTTCTATGGGTATTTTGTTCCCCATTCTAAGGAGGAACAAAGTATCCACACTTTGGTCTTCCTTCTTCTTGAGTTTCATTTTGCAAATTGTATCTTGGATATTGTAAGTTTCTGGGCTAATATCCACATATCAGTGAATGCATATCAAGTGAGTTCTTTTGTGATTGGGTTACCTCTGTCAGGATGATATCCTCTAGATGCATCCATTTGCCTAAGAATTTCATAAATTCATTGTTTTTAATAGCTGAGTAGTACTCCATTGTGTAAATGTACCACATTTTCTGTATCCATTCCTCTGTTGAGGGACATATGGGTTCTTTCCAGGTTCTGGCTAATATAAATAAGGTTGTTATGAACATAATGGAACGTGTGTCCTTATTACAAGTTGGAACATCTTCTGGGTATATGCCCAGGAGTATAATTGCTGGATCTTCTGGTAGTACTATGTGCAATTTCCTGAGGAACCAACAAACTGGTTTCTAGAGTAGTTGTACCAGTTTGCAATCCCACCAGCAATGGAGGAGTGTTCCTGTTTCTCCACAACCTTGCCAGCATCTGCTGTTACCTGAATCTTTGATCTTAGTCATTCTGACTGGTGTGAGAGGGAATCTCAGGGTTGCTTTGGTTTGCATTTCCCTGATGATTAAAGATTTTGAACATTTTTTCAGGTGCTTTTCAGCCATTCAGTATTCCTCAGTTGAAAATTCTTTGTTTAGCTCTGTACCCCATTTTTAATAGGGTTATTTGGTTTTCTGGAATCCAACTTCTTGATATATATATGCATGGATATTAATTCCCTATCAGATTTAGGATTGGTAAAGATCTTTTCCCAATCTGTTGGTATCCTTTTTGTCTTATTGACAAAAAGTATTCTTTGTCTTACAGAAGTTTTGCAATTTTATAAGGTCCCATTTGTCGATTCTTGATCTTACAGCACACGCCATTGCTATTTTGTTCAGGAATTTTTCCCCTGTGACCATATCTTCCAGGCTTTTCCCCACTTTTTCCTCTATAAGTTTCAGTGTCTCTGGTTTTATGTGGAGTTTCTTGATCCACATATACTTGAGCTTTGTACATGGATATAAGAATGGATCAATTTGCATTCTTCTACATGATAACCACCAGTTGAGCCAGCACCATTTTTTGAAAATGCTGTCTTTTTTCCACTGGATGGTTTTAGCGCCATTGTCAAAGATCAAGTGACCATAGATGTGTGGGTTCACTTCTGGATCTTCAATTCTATTCTATTGATCTACCTGTCTGTCACTGTACCAGTACCATGCAGTTTTTATCACAATTGCTCTGTAGTACAGCTTGAAGTCAGGCATGGTGGTTCCATCAGAGGTTCTTCTATTGTTGAGAATAGTTTTTGCTATCCTAGGTTTTTTGTTATTTCAGATGCATTTGCTGATTGCCCTTTCTAACTCAGAGAAAAGTTGAGTTGGATTTTGATGGGGACTGCATTGAATCTGCAGATTGCTTTCAGCAAAATAGCCATCTTTACTATATTAATCCTGCCAATCCATGAGCATCGGAGGTCTTTTCATCTTCTGAGATCTTCGATTTCTTTCTTCAGAGAATTGATGTTATTATCATACAGATCTTTCACTTCCTTAGTTAGAGTCACACCAAGGTATTTTATGTTATTTGTGACTAATGTGAAGGGTGTTGTTTCCCTAATTTCTTTCTCAGCCTGTTTATCCTTTGTGTAGAGTAAGGCCACTGATTTGTTTGAGTTAATTTTATATCCAGTTACTGCACTGACGTTGTTTATCAGGTTTAGGAGTTCTCTGGTGGAATTTTTAAGGTCACTTATATATATTATCATATCATCTACAAATAGTGATATTTTGACTTCTTCCTTTCCAATTTGTATCCCCTTGATCTCCTTTTGTTGTCTAATTGCTCTGGCTAGGATTTCAAGTACTATATCAAATATTGCCTGCATTTTCTTTTTAAGTTACTTTCATATAGTTTTCCATAGTGGCTATATTTATGTTTCATCAACAATGTTTAATAGTATAGCAATGTATTTTCCTCTTAGAACATCTTTCACTGAAAACCACATGTTCTGATGAAGAATATTTTAATTTGCTTCTAGGTTTTCTTCATTAATCCATCCTGATTTCTCAGATGATACATTCTTCAGTTCAATCTTCACTTCTAAATCTTCTGTATTTCATCTTCTTTATTTCTTGTTTAATTAACTATAATTTGATCTCATACAAGAAATAATTGAAATTTTCTCATATTTGTTATGACTTCCTTCATGCCCTGAAATACGTTTTATCTTGAACAAAATTTTGTAGCCTACTGGAAGGAGTGCTCATCTCTTGCATGGAGTAGTCTATAGATATCTGTAGATCCATAGAGTTCTCTGTCCTCTCTCTCTTCTTTCTCTCTCCTCTCTCTTTCTCCTCTTTCTTCTCTCTCTCTCTCTCTCTCTCTCTCTCTCTCTCTCTCTCTCTCTGATAGATGTTGATGAGATGGCACAGGATATTGAAGTTAAGTTACCTGCTAGTAGAGTTGGGAATCTGCCTGAGCTTTTTTGTGGTATTGTTTGTTTTATGACATTAGAAATGCTGATATGTCTATGCATGATTTATTCTTATATAGATTATTCCTTTAATAATATTTTGAGATATCTTTGTCTTTTCTGATGAGTTTTGGCTTGATATGGATGTGGCTATTCTTTTAAACACCTGTTGGTTTGGATACCTTTTTCCATCCCTTTATAATTAGACTGTTTTTGTCTTTGAAAATGAGTGTATTTCTTTCAGCCAGTTGGCTCTTCTTTATAAAATTTAGTCTGTCTTCTTACATCTTTAAGTGGAGAATTGAGACCCTTAACATTCAAAATTATTACTGTGAAGAATGTATTAATTCTTTCCATTTTGTTTGTCTGTGATGCTGGAGTCTTTTCTAATAATCATTTGCATCACTGTTACTCTTAAAGCAATATTTCCTATTTCCCACACTATCAATATTGTGCTTATCTTTCTTTTTGTTTGTAGGATTCTTTAAGTGTCTTGTGCAGAACTGAGTTTATTTCCATGAATCCTTCTAGTTCATGTTTACCATGAGTTGTCTTTATCTTTCCCTTTGATTTTGAAGGATAGTTTGCTGGATGCATAATCTAAAGTACCAGTTCCTTTTGTGAGGGCTCCCCTGGATTGTAGAGTTATTGTGAGATGTGCTGTTATTCTGACATGTTTGCTGTTTTATGGGACCTGGTACCTCTCTTTTTCATCTTTCCATGTTTTCTTGTTGATTTTCTGTACCTTTAAATCTATGATGTGATTTTCAGCAGTTCTTTTCTGTTCAAATCTTCTAGGGCTCTAAAAGTCTTCTGTGCCTAGCTATCTCTTCCTTAAGATTTAAGAGTTTTTGGCATTATGTCATTAAGAATTTTCCTAGGTCCATTGCCTTTTTCTGTGCTCATGAATTACAACCTTGTCCTTTCCTTGGTATCCTAAAGGTCTTGCATATTCTGCATTTATTATCTTGTTTTACATCATTATCACATTGTGTTCATTAGCTTTGTTCTTCATCCTTCATTATCCTGTTTTTCACTTGTTTATTCAGGAGGCTTTCAATTGACATTTTATTTGACTTTTGGCTCTTTGTATTTTCAAAGCTTCAATTTGAGTCCTTTTGAATCTTTGGCTCTTTATTAAATTATTTCACATCCTTCCATGTCTTCTTGTTCTACTCTGCTGTGTTTTGTTTTGTTTTGTATTGTATTTTCATTGAATTCATCATCTGGAAAATTTTATCTTTCGTATTCTTTTAGTTAAGTACGCACTGAGATTCAAATTGGCTTAGGCTTTGGTAGAGTGAATTCATTCTGAGGAATGGATTCTGGGTGTAGTTCAGTAGATAAAACACATATTCAACATGTTTAAGCCATCACATCTGATCCTCAGAACCTTGAAGAGATGAGCACAAAAGCTAAGATAATACAATAATAACCAATTAAAAACAATGACCACTATAATAACATTAGAGGGGAAAATGCACAAAGAGGGTACTGCTTGAGTTCAGAAGATAATATTTAATAAGTATACTAATGAAAAAAATAAGAAAGAATACCAGATAAAAGAGAAAAAATAGAAAGAAAAATGAAAAGGAGGGAATAATTAAAGAAGATGAGACAGAGAAATCTAGGTAAGATTGTGATCAAAAGGAAAAATATAAATTAACAAGCAACATTATAATAACAACATGTAAAATAGAGAATAATAATTGAACTTATGGCAGATTCCTATCATCTTAGCATTCTGTCGACTGAGTCTGGACAGCTACAAGCCCGAGACCAGCCTGGTTTCAATACCAAGAGCCTGGTTTTGGAAAAAAAAAGAGGGTAAGACAAATGTAGTTAAAGATATTAGATAATGATAAGAGGTAGAAAAGATGCTACATAGAAAAGAAATAAAATTTTATCTACATATTTAAATTAATCAGTTTGAACAAAAACATCCATATAGATATTCAAGGGAAAAAAACCAAAGTATAATACTAAAAACATAAAAATAAAAATAAAGAGAACAAAAGGTAGAAACTTGAAATAGAGTTTTTAAAAAATAAACAAGAGGACAGATCTGTAGTCCTCTAAAGTGGTCAGTCATGTGTGGAGCAGTGAGAAATTTGGACTAGTTCTCCTTTCTATGCCCACTTAGTCTCCACACCACCTAGGGAGAACAGAGTCTGCATGCTATTTGGTTTTTCCTTCTTCTTTTTTTTCCCCCCTGTTTGCCTAGCAACCAGAAGGTATGGTTTGTGGGCCAGCCTGTTGTGATTACTCTGGGCTGTCCTACTCCTCTTAATGAATAATCAGCAAGATGTCTGCAGGCTGCTCCTCATCTCCTGGGCCTTCAGCTGTTTGATAGTGGATGGGGAAGCTCTATAGGAATGCAGCAATAGGACTGTTTTGCATCTTGTGTGCTCCACAATCGGATCTCCAAAGTTTTATAGCTCATCTCCATTCCCATAAACACCAGAAACCAATGGATGTACCCACAAAATGCTTTGACAGTTAGCTTCCCTAGTCAGCAGCTCCCGAATGGGAAGTCTCTTCTACTCTTCCCAGTGATTCTAAGTGGTTCCTCAGGCCATCTGATCCCGAGTGTTTCCTAGTTAAGCGACTAGACCAGATTTCTAGGCCAGCACTTGGCTGGGAGCTCCTGGGCACAGTATAGTATACTTTTTTAGACACAGACCCAGAAAAAGTTCCTGTAACTTCACCACCAAGGAGTTTCAAAAATTAGAAAGTACTTTCCTATGGCCAATATGACACACTAATTCTGGGACCCCCTGTCAATTTTGATTGAAATTCTGCTTAATGTTGAGATCACTGCTTTCTGTTGCTTTTGTTCTTTCTTATGCATGTTATGCTTCCCTCTTTGCTTCATGCTCCAAGTACTGAGGTAGTCTTTATCTTCCACTGTGTTGCTTTCCCAAATCTCTACCAATCTTACAAGGCTCAGTCTGTTCTGTACTGAAACAATCTAGTGGATATTAGCAATTTGTGGGTGCCTCTAATTTATCATCTTTGATTTGAGAAAACTCATTTGTTTGTTGTTTTTAGAATGCAAGACGGGCCAATTCTTTCAGTGGCTCCTTCAGCTTGGAGCTTTGTGTGTGTGTGTGTGTGTGTGTGTGTGTGATTAATCTATGGAATATAGGTTCTGAAAGATCATCACTTAATTTAGTGCCTATCTTGGTGCTAGTTAGTATAAAGATTTTGTCAGAAAAAAGTATTTGCCTCTGAAGAGTTTAAATGTTAATTGGTGATCACAGATGGTTGAATCTACAGTGATGGTCAGCACTTTGAGAGTACAAATAAGAAAAACTAAATGATATATTCTATGCATATAAAAAAGATGTATTCAGAAGTAATATGATAAGGGTGATGTATGTCATGAAAGTCTCTATGGCAGTCTACATGAGAGAAGTTAAAGTTCAAATAGGATCAAGAAAGAAAGAGATAAATACTATTAAATATGGACATGGAGAGTTAAGGATGGTTCTATCCTGGCCAAATCATACATCAGTTTGGTAAATTATGTTAGGTTGGCCTTTATGATAAATCGTAGGGGTAAGAGAACACAGAACATATATTGGCATATCATGGGAACATATAGGAGATGCAGTCTTTTATTTATCAGTTAATTATGTCTTTACCAAATGTCTATTAAGTTGTAACTTTGGCCCTACAAAACATGTAGGGTACTTGCAACATAGAAATACATCAGATATATCAAAACTTGTCCATATTCACAGGTGGATGTTATTCTTAAAATGCAAAGTCAGCCATTTTCTATTTACAATACACTTGCCACATGCAATCACAGAAATCATTTAAGGTTGCTTTCAGGTATATAATTTAGTGAATTAAGAATTAAAATTATTAATTGAGACTATAAAGTACCTAGCAGTGGAATTATTTGCCCATTACCATGCTGTGAGGCAGTAACTGAGCTGGGTCCTTAACTCAGTTATTAGAAGTAATCGTGATTGTTAATGACTACAACATTTGTTGAAGCCTACCTCTGGGTGTTTCTAGAGCCTATTAGTGTAGGGTTTTCTAGGGCCTATTATATAAGAAGAACTTTTACCAAATGAATGTATTGGTTCATTGATTTGGTCATCATATAATGGCAGCTTTGGAAGGTGGAGAAAAAGATAGGAGATGAGACCAAGTTGGAGGAAGGAGATTGCTTAGATAAACTGCAGAAGCATTCTCTTTGTGTGTTTCGCTTTTCTCTGCTTCCTGGCTGCCCTGATATTAAATGCTGTGCTCTGTCATGCCCTCCCTGCCCTGACAGACCGACACTGCTTATTCCCTGAGCTAAATGAGATCTTTATTCTCCTTTCAAATTGTTTTTGGTAGATAATTTTTCTCACAGAGATGAAATTGTATTTTGATGCATTTTTTATATCTTAGAATCATAAAACTGCTTGATTAAATATATGAGCAGAAATAAAATTTGAAGACTGATTTTCTGTGGAAATATGCATGTCCTTTTATAATTTCTCTTAACATAAAAATTAGGAAAAGAGGAAAAATTATTAAGAAAACTTGACATGCATTGGAATAGTAAACAAAATACTAAAATTAAGGATTAGGTCTTGGTGTTCTGCTTCAGTAGGCTATCATGAGACATGTAACTTTGCTGTGTTCTGTATATTTTATGTTGTTATTATTGTAGTGCTCTGATGAAGTTGTAGAATCTTTTTCCATTGACTCCTTATCATTAAGTCAGTCTTAGTACTAGAGAGGACTTTGATTAAAAGAGAACTTGTCAGGTAATAGATTTCCCTTCTTGATATATATATATATATATATATATATATATATATATATATATATATATAGTATTGTTAAGTAGATCCTTTTGAAGTAACTGGTCTATCATGTATACCGTACCAAAGAATAATTGTCATAGAGATAAATGTTTTATAAAGTAAAATTATTCTTAAAAAGTCACTTGAATATCTGATCCACCAGCATATACCAATTCTTTATCTTGTTACCAACTTTTGACCTCACAAATTACCTTTTTTCTCTTGGAATGGCAGAACAAATACAAAGCCTGCTGATCAGCCAAGAAAGCACAAGTGATATAAGTGACAGATGAACAGATCTCCTTCCAGACATGTTAGAGGGTTCTCCAAACTTCTGAACGTGATTTTATTACATATAAGATGTGAAGAAAAGAGACTCATATAAAGGAAGGCATATTCATATGTTTTGAGAGCATGGGTAGAGATGTCTGGAAATGTATGTGCTTTTCCCTTTTGTTTTTTTTTTATGTCTCTTTCTAATCATCATAACATTGTCAACTGTCATGAATCTGAAATATGTGCCATTTAACATGCAGATGGGATTGTAATGGAGAGAGATATTAGTTATTTGATTATCACTTGGAGAACTATTGTAGATATAACCAGTTTAGGGTAGCCTACCTGAAGAGGGATGGACTTGTGGCTTCCTGGTATCCTGGCCTCAAAGACAAACAAGATTATGTTAGCATAGAAATCCAGCTAGGTAGAAGTGGAAGTACAAAGGCAGAGCAGTTCTAAAATAATTGACTTACAATGTATTATTTAATGTTTAAAAAGACAGAATCTGTTTGCTAGTTTGGGTAGTTGATTTCCTTTCTTTCATTGAGTCAAATTATTTAAGGAAAGTGATATACAAATGATATAGAATATAGATTTAGCGTCTGTTCCCTTATTCTTTCATGAAATCAGAGAATAAAGTAGGAGGGTAACTAGAATGAAGCTATGACAAAGAATTAAGTAAATAGACTATGATTATAGACCTCACACCCAAATTATGAGTATAGACATGACAGTGTATCCTATAGATGGAGATCTACATGAAACACATTGTAATGGTTTTTCTAGGTGCAATTCATATGCATGTAGTTTTAAAATTCCTTTACTGTTAGGCTGTCTTTGGGGGTAGTCTATCTCTGGTATTTACATTCTGGATCTACACCTTCTCATCCCCTAAGTTTTTCATGGAAACTTTCAAATTTCACAGTGATGGAAAAATTCCCTATCTTATGGGGTGGTTTATAGTGTGGGCTTTAGCTCTAAGTTCATGATTGGAAACCTTAAGGTTGTATGATAAAACCCATAGACTCTACAACATTTTCTGTAGTACTATAAACATCAACATTTGGAAGTTTCTTCTGATAGCATATAGTAAGTGATATATTTCACATCCTCTACTTCCATGTTCAGGATCATACACTTAGATACTTAAGAGACAAACCCACCATTGTACTGAAAAGACTATAATAGGGAAGCTCTTTCTAAGAGTAGTCCAGAGTTTGCCAAGTTCTTACTTCTACCTAATTCTTGAAGATACTTAGTAATACATCTGTAGAACTTGGAGCTTCTGAAGATGTTTTCAATGTCGCTCCTAAGATTTTAGTTTTCTGAATGTTTGTTGAACAAGAACAACAGGACCATGTGCTAGCAGGTGAGGCTTCCTCTGAAGAAGAGAAATCAGTCATACCATAGATGAGAAAGAACCTGTTACTTTCTTGCCCATTATTTCGTCATTCCTCCTATCTCAGTTTGTAAAATCTCTGTGTGTCCCACAGTTCCCCAAAATGAATCTTGTGGGAAGCAGCTCTTCCTAGCTCACCCAGACCTCACCCCTTTGACTGTATCTGATTACTTTCTATGAACTCTTCTCTAGCCCCAAGTGGGCCTCCAAACAGCAGGCAGTCTGCACCTTTTATCATGGTAACAGAACTGAAGCCCAGAGAGGGCAAGGGATTTATCCAAAGATTTGAGTATAGCTAAGTATAGATTCTGGGAATTGCTTTTATCCAACATATTTCTTGCTCTTTAAAACACATCAATGAATAGTTGGAACATGCTTTTTTGGTTTCATTGTATAAAATGAAGAGAACCAAGGAAATCAAACTAGTGGTTAAAGACATGGAAAAAATAGTGGCATAGCTTAGATTAAAGGGCAGGTCTTTGAAATTTCGGTAGGATGTCATAATGTTCTGGATCCAGAGAATCTCAGTGAACAAAAGTTTGGCTACTGATCCCAGAAAGACAAAGAGTCATTGAGTAATGAAGGTAGGAATGGAATTTTATGATTAACATGACCACACTGGGAGGTACAAATGTTTAATGATCTGAAAAATCTGTCTTTGAAGAGCTCACATTGCCATCAATGTTTTGCAGGGAATACAAACAAAGGTAAGGATTGGGGGTTTCCATGGTAGCAGACAAGGTAGTCTGGGTCTGCCTGAAGTCTTGTTGAGCATTACCTCACACTATTACCATACAACCTGTCATGCAGAGCTATGGAAATGCCAAGAGGGTCTTTCTTGCTTAGGATATAGTTTTGACACTTTGCTTTAAGATGCTTATTGATTATACCTGTTGAAACTGGCAGCTGAAGTGACTATAGGGGAGAAAGACTATGGAGAACTCAGAAGAAAGGAAAATGAGCTAGATAGAATCAGAAATAAAAGGAAGCTTAGGTAGCTCAGTGACTAGACCTTTTCCCCCCTCATTGTCAGGCATTATTCATTTCTATGGGGATGGGGAAGAAGGTAGGACTCTGCTATATATACTAAGTCTCACAAAAAGCACATCCTGTATCATTTTTTTTACATGACCATTCATTGACATCGCAAACAGCCTTTAGGTGATGAAATTTTAAAATCTTTAGCTATTTGATTTTTTTATGTTATAATCTGCCTCAGGATTTGAACCAACCACAGTTGATATCATCTTTGAATCTCCCTTCACAGTTAACCTGAGTTATATGCTTGGTGAATATTTGTTTTCTGGTATTAGAAGTCACCTAAGGGATGCCATATTTCTAATAAAAACTTTGAAGTTAAAAGTGTCTTTTGGTTCTTGATTCTAGGTTTAAAAAAATCATGGGTAATAAAATTTGCAAGTCTCCTAATCTAATCAGGTGTTATGTAAAATTTGTATCTTGATTTGAAAAAATCCTGTCTGCCAGCAGATTCTGCCTGGTGAACATGAATATAAAGATTAATGTGAGGTTTCAGAGTACTGGCACAGCATTTGGGGGATGCTATCTAAATTGTCTCCATAGCTTTGTGGTGTCTACCAATCATGAAAAACTTGGCCTTATTTTTGGTTTGAAGATTTCTGTCTTTAGAGCTTTGTGTAGTTTCCTTGGGTAACATCGCACTGCTGAAAGCAAACCTTTGGAAACCAAGGATGGATCAAATACCAAGCTTGTGCTGAGAGCCAAGTGGAAGTCAGGTTAGGCAAGGGTGGAAAATGGAGAGAGGATGAGAGGAAGGAAGAAACAGAAAGTGTGAGCAATGTGAGTATCAGTCTGGACGCAAGCCTGATGCTTAAATTAGGAAGTAAGTGAGCTGTTAGATTGGCTGATTGTCATCTCCCTGGATAACATCCTGTCTAGAAAGGGTTAATGTGTCCCTTCACTGAGGTTAGCCTCCTAGACTGCTGCAGCACCTGCCTAAGAACCATCAGGTTCATCTCATATACACTTTTGCTCAACTTGAATTTCACTGATATTAATGGACTAAGAATCAATTCAAACTTTTCTTAGTGTTTGTAAAAATAGGAGAGATTGTTATGGAACAGCAGGGAATTTAATATAAATAAAACAGAAATAGAGCCGTGTTTGAGCTTTAATATTGGAGTCATATATTGAAGCTACTTTAAAACAACTGAGTTTATTGAGGACCCACTGGGTGAAAACATTCTAGATATGTTTGGATCTCTCTCTCTCGCTGTCTCTCTCTCTCTCTCTCTCTCTCTCTCTCTCTCTCTCTCTCTCTCTC
>NC_034613.1:50223757-50266620 GCF_900095145.1 Mus pahari | reverse complement strand
TGTGTGTGTGTGTGTGTACCTGTCTGCTCAGTTATATCACTGGCTTCAAACTTCATATTATGAAAAATTTCTCAATAAGAGCACCTCCAAGTTAACAAATTGAGCATCCTTTTACCATTAGTTATATTTTTCTAAAAGGATTTAAAGGAATTAATTACAACATTGACTTTAAAAGTTGCTCCAAGCAGGGTCTATCCCCAAACCTGTTGTCTGTATGTGGGATATGTCTTCTAGCTGGACTGTCTTGTCTGGCCTCAGTGGGAGAGGAAGCACCTACCCGTAAAGGAACTTAATCTGCCAGGGTGTGGGTATATCCAGGGGAGGTACCTGCTCAGAGGAGAAGGGGATGAGGGAAGTGTTGTGGGAGGGCGTGACTGGGAGGGGCAGTTAGCTGGATATAAAGTGAATAAGTGAAAAAAAAAGTTGCTCCAAAATATTTCAGCTATAAAAATAATATAAATAACGACCAATTAAGAACTCATAGATCACCCTATCACATAGTATAACCAAACATTTACTGATACAGTCCATTATTTATCATTCCCTTATTTATGGCTTACTGTGTTCTTGTCTGGGAGTTAATAAGATTATGAATTTGGTTCAAGCCATAACTATATTTTGTAATTGTTGTTACATTTGTAAGTATCAAGAAAAAATATCCCACCCAGGTCTCTGGAAATTGCTTCATGGACTCCTTTCTAATTCCCAAACCAAAGATACCCCAAGGCCATTACAGAAAATTGTATATTTTCCTACAACCCATGCACATCCTAGTCTATACTTTAATGATGTCTAAATCGCTTTTCCCATCAAAGTAGTTGTTACAGCACCTTGTTTAGGAAATGATGACAAGGAAAACTTATGTATGTAATTAGTACAGACCCAGTTTTTATACTTTTAAATATTCTTCACATTTGTTTGGTTGAATATATAGATATAGAAGCAGTGGTTATTAAGATCTGACAGCATATCATTTGTTTTTCCTTATTTCAGCTTTGTGTAGCTTTATGTAGCTCTATGTAGACAGATTTTACTGTAGTAACTTTTCCTCAGCTGCTTCCCTTTCTTCAACCATTATATAATATAGAAGCTAATAAATATTTCTGTAGTGAGAAGGTACAATTTTCTATGTATTATCATGACGAATGTTCTTTTCTTATTGTAAAAGTAAAAGGGACTATATTTCAAATAATGGTTTCAAAATTGGATTTGGGCAACAAAACAGTCTTGGGGCTTTACCTATAATTATAGACCAATCACAAATATTGTGCACCTTTTCTGTGATGGTCTCCATTTGCTGTACAGAGAAGCTTCTTTGATGAGGAGCAGTACACTTAGCTGTGGGCATAATGATAAGAGAACATAGTAAGGATTTGTGCTGCTCTATCAATGTGGTCACACTAAATTCTTTTCTGAGGTCTATGACCTCACTAGAAAGCTGACTAAGTTTCTAGTACCAGGTAAGACTTCCCTCCTGTTGAGTGGACCTTAAGTTTAATTAGACAGCTATTGGTTGCTTATCATGTCATGCTGGTAATTGTCATGGTTTATATGTATTGCAATTGAATAGAACTGTTTCCCTCCTTTGACAGCTTACATAGTTAGTATTTTCTGGTGTAGACATCAACAGGTTATAGGGAGCCATCACCCAGTCCCAACTGATACATTTATATTGCAATTTAAACATTCGGGATCAGGGAACTTTATAGAAGACAGTGGAAAGCCAAAATACCTTGAAGTCTGCAATGAAACAATCCTTCCTAGAAATGGCTGAACAAGCAAGGCCAGAATGATGGCAATGAACATGGGCATGGTAAGATGGAATTGGGGAATCACAGGAACTATCTCCTAAACAAAGAACTAATTACTGCTGTGTGGAGAATTAAACTTTCCCAGGATGTGCCCCTTACTGGATGTCCAAGAGGAGTGGTTAGTCTGAAACCATACACACAGCAACAAAGGTAAACTACTCAGCTTTTGTATATGAACATACATACACTCACACACACACACACACACACACACACACACACACACACATATATATATATATATATATATATATATATATATATATATAGCCTTTATAAACAAAGAAGTGTATATCAATTAGAAAGTGTGGGGAGCATAAGAGGGTCTGGAGAGAGGTAACTGAGGGAGCTAAAGGGAAAAAGAGAGAGGGAAAGTGATATAATTTTATTTAAATTCAATTCAAAATATATTTGAAAATGAAAATAAAAAATTTTCTTTACTAAACTTGCAATTTACTAAATCTTGGTGGAGTGATTTTATTGTTAGAATTTACAAAATCAAGTTTAAGTAACAGTTGCTGGGATTAAGAAACTTGGCATCTTGCTCATCAAGTACTACACTGTCATGAAAAAAAAAACAGTTCATTCATTTCTTAGAAGGTAACAAATGAAACATCTGTGAACTGTGCTCTTATGGGCATGAATTTAAGCATTAAATAATATCCTCATTTTTTACTTTCAAAGCCAGAGTCTTATATTTGTGCAGTGTGAAGTCTTCTCTTTAAGGATAGGTGTTTATTAGTCATCTATTAGATGGAATGCAAAGTCCCTAAAGAAGGAGCTAGAGAAAGTACCCAAGGAGCTAAAGGGGTCTGAACCCTATAGGAACAACAATATGAACTAACCAGTACCCCCAAGAGCTTGTGTCTCTAGCTGCATATGTAGCAGAGGATGGCCTAGTCAGCCATCAATGGGAGGAGAGGCCCTTGGTCTTGCATAGATTCTATGCTCCAGTATAGGGGAATGCCAGGGCCAGGAAGTTGGAGTGGGTGGGTTGGGGAGTAGGGGGAGGGAGGAGGGTATGGGGGACTTTTGGAGAAGAAACTAGCAAAGCAGATAGCATTTGAAATGTAAATAAAGAAAATATCTAATTTAAAAAAGAGAGGATAGGTGCTTATATAGTGTTTGGTAAAGCTGCATTTTATAACCTGTTAAAGATTCCTCAGTTTTTTCTTAAAATCCATTTCTGGAAGGTGCATTATGAGAGTGTCCCAGATTTTTTGCTACTTTTAAAATGTACTATTATTGTTTATAACGAGTGTGTGTGTGTGTGTGTGTGTGTGTGTGTGTGTGTGTGTGTGTGTGTAGGGGATCACATGCAGAAATTCTTTTTTTTTCTTTATATCAATTCTTGGGATTGAACTGACTTCATCAAGCTTGGCTGCAAGCTCCTTTAGCCAATGTAGCTCACTGGTGTGGCACAAGGAATTTGAATAGTTCTGTGCTTCTCCTTTAGATCCACATTATGGCTCATCAGCTCAGATATAATGCCCTGGTTCTGACATGCCTGGCTTGGATTCCAGAGACACTAGTGATCAGAGTTGTTCACAGTAGCATTACATATCATTTTCGAGGGATCAAGTTTAGTTGAGGTTTGAGAGCTGCCCAGATATTTGATATATTGTTGTTGTTGGGTATAATTCATCTGCAATGCTATTATTACCATATTTCTTAATATTTCTTAAGTGAGATTCTTAATTTTCTGGTGTTGACATTATGTGTGCCTCAAATACTGGTAATAGAAAGTCATTCAGGGTCAAACTAGATTGACTTGAACTGAACTTCTATGTTTCTATGTTAAATACAGTGTTGACATGTTAATTACATGTGTGCATGCACATGTGTGTGTCTGTGTAAACAAGAGATTTCTGAATTTACTTGCACACTTTTATCTCTGTATGTAGGATATATTTGAATTGATGTTTGCCTGTTATCTTCCCATAAACATTTATCAAATGTTGGCATATGTTAGATACCATGGCCAGGGCAATGTATGCAGAAATAATGTCATCTTTAAATAATTCAAACTCTGGTCAAGGATATAGAACAGTTGGTGAAGCACTTCAGTTGACTTTCTACATAGTATATTAAAGGAATACAATATAAAGGAAGTATTATTTTGTGTAGGATAATTTCTTAAGGAAAACTTTTCAGAGGAGGTGATATTTGCCTTAAGTATTGGTGAGTGAATCAAAATTTACAACATTGAATGATAAAAAGACATCATTTGTAAATGCTCAGGAGCAGAAAAAGAATGAGGAGCATGTATGGAGGTAAGAGGGAGGCTGGGAAAATGTACAAATACCGACTGTACTGATTACTTTTATGTCACTGTGTCCAGATTACTGGAGAGAAATTACTTCAGTAAGGAAAGGTTTCCTTTGGACCACGGTTTCAGAGGGGTTTGGTCTAACACTGTGGCACAGAAGGCACAGAAGGCACGGACAGTAAAGCGCTTTAGTCCTCGCTGACAAGAGCATATCATAGGTGGAGGGTGTTCACATCACAGTGGAGCCAGAAGCAGAGAGTGGAGCATGAAACAGGAAGTACCTACTGTTTAAAAGGCTTACCCTATTTACTTATTTCTGACACCTGGGCCCCACCTCCTAAGGTTTTCAAATCATTCCTAAATAACACCACCAGCTCTGGAGCAAGCTCTCAAAGCACATGCCTTTATGAGACATTCACATTCAAACCGTAATACTGATCATGAAGGATTGCAGGTCCCATGGTAAGAAGCTTAGACATTGTTTCTTAAGTAATGGAGAATAGATTGAGAGCTTTACATAGAGGGAGTTGAATATATAACTACTGTGTTTATAAAGGACTCCTTCCTGAAATAGTGAGCTGTTAGAAGACAGTAGTGTCCTCTTCTGATAAGATGCAGTGGGAAGAGCCTGCTAAGCAAAGCAGAGGCTTACGGCCCCACTATTCAGAAGAGTGGGCAAGAACTGAGAGTTCAAAGTTAACCATCTTTACAAGCAGAGACCTTGTCTGCAACCAAAATATTCCTGAGGATGATTTTTGAAGTAAAAATGGTGTGGATTAAATCCTTCCTCTGGTATTTATTTAATAGTTGTGTGATTTTGAGAAGGATGTAATTCTTTCTGAGCTTCAATTTGTTATCTGTAAAATGGGAATGACAATGGGCTATGGGGAGGACAAAATAATCCTAAAAGCATCCCAGGTACACTGTGACATATATGGTCCTAGTATACACAGGATAGAGTGTCAGCAAATGTCACTTTCCTTCCCACTGTCTCATATTGGCAATCCTTTCCTTCAAATTGTGTCCTTTGCTTTTGGATTTTCCTAGTAGCCCGCTTGTAGTCTTGTTTTGTGGTGACTAGTTCCTTTAGCTTTATATTCATTTCACCTTAATGAAAGTCCTAGTATGAGATGCTGGAACTTTTTTCTTACCCTAATGTATTGTATGCTATAAAGCTCAAATGTGTTAATCTATAAATTCTACTGTACCTTGTCTAACCTATGATGTGGTATGGCAATATGCTCAGCTTGAATATTTGGTGACTCTATTTATCTTTCATCATACTGAATTAATTTAGCAGTTGATATCACATTGAATCAAATGATAGCAACTTTCCCAAAGATGCCATAATTTGCTTTGTTATATTTTATTTCATTTTAGCATTCTTTTTATTACAAGTGTTTGCTAAGCCTTTGGGCACAGTGAGTCTGGGGCAGCCACAGTGTCTGCTACCCCAGTGCTTGCTTCGCGACAGGGAGGAAAGGCTTGGCAGTTGCCACACGCATGGACATGCAGCTGTTAGACCAGTAAAGAAATGAACAAATAAACTATCAAACAGCTTGCTATAGAAGCATAAAGGGGTACCTTTCATCAGGAAGCAATCAGAGAAAGATTTTTGGAGGATATGACTTTTGGCATGAACCTTGAAAGTTGAACAAGAAGTCTAATGGTTGTAATCATGACAAAAGAGAGGTTATCTTTCCATGATGACTGCCCTATGGTAAGGAATATGGTACATAGGTAAGGAAGAATACAGTTTTTCATTGTGGCAAGAAAGTAGGTATGTTTGGTGATGATGCTGAGCCAAGTACCAAGAATCCTGTACTTTCTCAACTCTAGGTTTAACAGAATGAATCTAATGTGAAGTTCTGTGCATTATTTCTGTAGCATGTTACTATAGTTTTCTTTATTACATGCACACTACATATAACCTCAAAAATATAGATATGCCAAAAGGGTGGCATTCACCCAAGAGGGATACAACAGTCACATTTTGTGGGGACCTATTTTTAGTGTTTATTCAGGGGAGAATCTTGCATTCCTCTTTTCTCCATATTATTGTGGATATTTTTGTAAATATATTTTAATGTGACTAAATAATCCTTAAAGCAGCATTTATAATGACTACATAATATCCAATCATGAGTATTTTTAATCTCAATTTTCTGAATTTTTGTCTGATTTATAAATTTACTTTTTATATGAATGATCCTTCTAAAAAGGCTTGAATTGTCACTAAAGATTTTTGAGGAAGAGGTATGACGTTCCTAACTATAGTTTTAGAAAGACCATGCTTAGACCGTTATGGAAAAATAGACAACAGAGATGAGCAATTTCAGATAAGAAAAACTATATAACTATATAACTACTAGGAACTCTTGTTTAATAAAATAGGGCTTTAGCTGAACTTTGTTAATCAGTACATTCAAACTAGAGACCTAGTTTGAAACAAGCTCCCCTGGTTAACATCATACTTGATAAAACTTAAGAAATAAGATCTATATTTGAGACTATCCACTATAGATTCATGTATTTTAATACTTGGTACTCAGTTAGTGGAATCATTTGAGAAAAAAATTGGAGGTGTTACCTTGTTGGAGGAAGTGTGCCAATAGGTGGAGTTTGGAGGTTTGAAATGCCCACATTATTCTCAGCTCTCTCTTTCTGCCTTGTGTTTGTAGGTCAGAAATAAGCTCTCAGCTACTGTTTGCAGACATGCAGGTCATGGACTCCTCCTCTAAAACTGTGCACCCACAGTAAACTCTTTCTTAAGTTGCCTTGATCATAGTGTTTGATCACATGCAAAGTCTCTAAGCCAACCAGTAAGGGATAACTAGTACGCTCTGATAACATAGAGCTGTGCATATGTTGTCATATATATCTTGTCATATATATCTGTCACCTTTACAGTGTGCTTTTGTTCAGAATCAAAACACACCTAATGGCAGAGAATTACATAGAAGCACTAAAGTCTGGAAAGGAATGCATGGTGGCTCTTCAGAGGTGCTCAACTACAGGTATGGGTGAACCTGAAATGTGAGGTCATTTTTCACATATGATATTTAAGGGCCTGCATGCAATGATGGATTTATTATTAATCTAAAGATTTTGTGTATATATCTACTTTTGGTAAGGTCATTTCCAAAGCTATATGTCTAATTTTATGTTCACAACCTTGAATTCTGTCCCTGAAAAAGGATTCACAAATAGATTGTATTTGTTCAAGACTTACTAAATGTTGATCTTCCTTAACATGGTAGTTAGATAGGTTCTGGGTGTGGAGCTCAATGGAAAGTTCAGTCAGTCAGTTCCAAGTGCACAGGTCATGGGGTAAGCTTCCTATTGCCACCATGCAGAGAAGCTCCTGGGAGTCCAATTTTCAGTGATTTCTTTGCTCTCATTGGTGAAACCTCTGATGTCTATAGTTTACCCTAATAAACAGCCTCCAGCTGTGGCTTGCCTATCCCTGGCCTGGCAGTTGCTATGAAAAGATGGTTTAATAATAGTAATAATAATAGGGGAGGAATCTCTAAGTCAGTATTCTAAGTACTTTTGGATGTGTTGAGAGGATGAATTTCAGAAGACTATTTTGTTGTCTGGCCTGGCATTTGTTGGGAGTTCTTGCTAAGCAAATAGAAGGAAGTGAATCTCCAGGGCAAGTATTTACCATGTTCTTCTCTAGCTACTGGATATTCTTCAGGGACACACTTATCCTTCATAAATGTACCACAATCACCACTAGAGTAAGACTTTTGGGGTTTGGTCAGTATGAGCCTTTGAACATTTCTGCTGTTCTTTTTGTCCCTAAGCTATTATAAGTTGTTACTCTACCATGGTGAGTCAGGGAGTCCACAGCTGCAGCCTGCTGATGATAGCTCATGGGGCCCTCCTTAGAAGTAAAAACGTTAAGCAAGTTCTCAGCATGAGGATCTCAAGTGCAAAGCCAGTTTGGACTACATACTGGAGACCCTGTCTCAAATAACAAAATGAAAAAAAAAATAGATCACATAGCCCTCTCTCATCTGAGTATTAGATTTCTTGGTAGGAACTTGAGGGATTTTCCTTTTGGGAGCAATTTACCATCTCTGATACAGGAGAGCTCTCTGTTGGAAGATACCTGGAGTAGACTAAACTATTTTCTGCATTGGGTCTAACACCTAAGCACGTAGTGCAGGGGTGTCCTTGATGCTCCATATATTGAACAGTTACTATTTATAAATTATCATCAGCCATAGATAAATTATTTGTATCTGTATGTGCTCCCTCTTCTAAACGGTATATGTGGACCATTCAGTTCCAAACAGTCCAGGCAGTGGTGGTGGATGCCTTTAATCCCAACACTCAGGAGGCAGTGGAAAATAGATCTCTCTGATTTAGAGACCAATTTGGTTCACAAAGTGAGTTTCAGGATAGCCAGGGATACACAGAGATATGCTGTCACCAAAAACCAACCAAACAAACAATCTTAAAAAAAAGAGAGAGTAGGACTGGGAACTGCACAGCTTGACTTGGCATTCTCTATCTCTAGCATATAAGCCACATGATATGTGATGAACCTATGCCTCTCTGAGCCTCCATTTCCTAATCTAGAGGATGAATGCCTTACGGCTGGCTATTTGCCTCACAGTGTTGCTGGCTTACAATAGATATTTCAAATAAGAGGGCTTCCAAGAGTACTTGGTACAATTTAAGGACTATTGGATCAATGTTAGCTATCATACAAATGAAAAGAAAATGGCATTGTGATTCTTTGTGGCTCAATGTTTTCTAAATACAAAGCCACGGTTTTTATTTTCCCTTACATAAGTTCAGATCCGTGGACTAAACCCTGGGTTGTGGCTGCACTTTTCATATCATTTTTTATTATTACTTTTGTCTCTAGAAACCTTTGCTTGATGAAAGGCAATTGAGTCTTTTGTTATTGCCAATATTCAGTGCCTATTGTCATTTTAGTATTGGGGACATCTAAAATTAAAATGCAGTGGTTGTTTGGGTCCTCTCCTCTAAATTGATATTTCCAGAAGAGCACTTGCTCATAATTGTTTGGTCCCAGAATCATGTTACGTGCCTATCTATCCCTTTAAGACAACTGATATGTTATCCGGGGTACCACTCCATTGTTAATTTTTGGCTTAGTAAATACATCACTTCATTGGTGATCTTTAAATGATGAGTTATAGACTGCTTTGTGTTCAGTACAAAATGTTCTGGGTAGACCAGCCTTAGATGACTCTGAGCAAAGCAATTTTTTGCTCTCCTTTCCGGCTCTTGTCCATGTGCTGCCTTTCTACATAGCCAGAGCCCCATTTTGCCAGCAGACCTAAGACATCCACTACTAGAAAGTGAGAAGTGGCCTATAAGGAGCAGTCCAGATACATTTGACCTTATATGAAATGAGAAGACTTCTTTATGTGTTTGGTATGTTCTCAATATGGCATTCGTGATAGTTTCCTAGGACTGCAGGATTAAAAGTTCCTTGAAACAATAGTAATGTATACTCAAGAGTTCTGAAAATTAGAAGCCTGAACTAAGGAAACTAGTAGGGTCAGGTTACTTCTCAAGACTTGAGAGAAGAGTATTTTAGCTTCTGGTAGTGGCTAGAAGCCTTTGGTGTTTCAGTCTGTTCTCTCTGTCTTACCAGAGCCTTCTTATATGAGCATGCATTGCTCCATCTCTGTGTCCGTGTTTCTTTCACATTCGAAGCATATAAATACCTGGATTACAGCCCACTCTGATCCATTGTGAGACCTTATCTCACCTTGGTGACCTACCAATAGATGCTATTTGTTAAATAAGGTCCTATTCCTAGTTATTAAAGGAGAGGATTTGAACCTTTCTTCTCTTGAAGACACAATTTAATCTATAATAGTATCTATTTTCCTGTTTCTTTCCCCTACTTCTCATATTGAGGAAAATGGAGTCCTTCCATTTTGTGCAGTGAAATAGGAATAATTTGGTTCATATGAATTAAGTTCAATTAACATAAGAACCTGAAGACAGAAGTTAGAAGAACCTATGTCCCACTCATTTTAATTCCATACAGGAGTCTACATTGGAACAGAGTGAACATTGGAAAAATCAGAAGCCTGATAAGGGATAGAACACTTTGTCAAGATCCTTAAATTTCTTGAGTTTAAGTTTGAAGACTTTTTTTTTCCGAGACAGGGTTTTTCTGTATAGCCCTGGCTGTCCTGGAATTCACTTTGTAGACCAGGCTGGCCTTGAACTAATAAACCCGCCTGCCTCTGCCTCCCGAGTGCTGGGATTAAAGGCGTGAGCCACCATGCCCGGGTGTTTGAAGACTTTTTAAATATCTTCATAAGCATGTTGGCACTTGTGGCTGAAGAATTTCCTGTAGCAATAGACAGTGAGAAAATTCCTATAAAAACAAAACTAGCTGGAAAAATAGAATCCAGGTGGAAACTGCCTGCAATTGAAGTTTTCAGTTGTCTATAGACTGAATTAACAACAGTCCAAAGCCTCGCCAGGTGCCAAATCCCTCTTCCATGCATTTCAGTTGAATCTGGTCAGTATTTTAATGAACTGGTATTCTGGAGTAGGTCCTGGGGTTGCATTGATTAAAATGATAGGGACTAACCCTGCCTCTACAGACCTTACTCGTTTATCAGAGATAGAAGGACTCAGTTCAACTTCAGTTCAGAGTGAACAAGGGAGAAAATGGAAAGAATGAGACTTAAAAATGAGAAGGAAGAGGGAATCATGTAGCAGAGAGAACAGCATGTTAGAAGTAAGAGAACATTCCTGAACAAGATGAAGGCTGTGTGCAAGAACCTGCAGGTGAGCCACTGACAGAACCTTGGAAATGTATGCAATTCTGTCATAGGATGAATCAAAACTTTAAAAATATTTTTAAATGTTCTTTCGGAGATTTAAGTTTCCTCTCCCAGGACAGTAGAAAATCATTTCAACAAGTCTAGGCTGGGAATGATCATTGAGGCTGGGAACCCCGAAATCCCAAATGAGAATAAGCAGAACTCAATTGACAATCTGTCCATTCTGGGTCAAGGCGTTATTTTAGACACCGCCCCCCCACATGGGTTCACAATTAGCCCCAGTATGTAGCCCATGCCCTAAAGGTGGATTGTTTCCATTGGTACATCAGTTTTTAGGTTTTAGCATATGGTTAAAGACTTCTGTGTGTGTGGCCTGTGCACAGGTCCCCACAGGAACTCTTTGTAGCTCAGTACAGACTGACCTTGTTTTTTAATTTAATCACTCTGGTAATTGCCACGGGGCTTCCTCCATCTTTTGTGATTGTTCATTCTGAACTTATTTCTCTGGATATGTGTTTTTCCTTGATGCACACAATTTAAGGAATGGTTTTCTCTTGATGCACTGAGTTAGTTCACAGGTGGACTTCCTTGTTAATTCAAATTATCTCCATGTGAAATATGTTTCTGTTTGGGCAATGGATGCATTTATCTTCATTTTTCTCCAGCTTTCTAAATTTTTTACTACTGTTCTCAAAAGTATTTTTAGTGCCCATATTCCAGTATCCACACATGGTATTTGAATAACAAAGATAAATAGAATCTTCATTTTTTATGTATATATTTGTGCTTTATAAGAAGTAGAAATACAAAGCTTGCTTATTTTATAGCACAGTATTATATATAATTTACATACTTAAGGGAAAAATCAAATTATAATTCAATTAGATTGTTAAAAGTTGTTAAAAATGAACTTTTGCATTTGTGGAGTAATTATAATTTACTTACAAATATAGCATAAAATAATTACACAGACTACCAGTTTATAAACATATGACATTTCAATGTTAATATGATCCAATTTTTCTATGATCCAGACTGATCTGTGACTCTCAACTAGTTCAAGCTGGTTTCTAACTGTGATCAGATTTTGGCTTTAAAAGTATTTATTTTATTTTATTTTATTTGTATGTGTGTGTGCCTGCATGCACGTGAACTACTTGGATGGAATCTTTTTCTGGTCAAGTCAGTGACTGATTCATTATTAGTTGTGAAGAGTTTATAAAGAATATACCCATGAATTTGATTTCTCTTACTGAGCTGTCAATGTGCCTTTAAAAGAGACTTACCGGGATAGCATTTGAAATGTAAATAACGAAAATATCAAATAAAATTAAAAAAGCATAAAAGAAAAAAGAGACTTACCTTTGAATAAGGAAGAACAGATTTTCAGTTCATAGAAAAAGTAATGTATGTGGGTATCTGTGTTGCTTTCAGTTCTGTAGACATGAATCTGGTCAAATAATCTTATCAAGTAACACTATCTCACAGTGTTTTTAAGTAGTGCTAATTAGCATTTGGTTGGGAAAATGTAATTACTTGAATGGGAATTTTGACCCAGATACTCAGCTGTTATTCTTAGAGCACTTTAAACCTAAACAGAGTTTTCTCTCATCACACACCCTAGACAAATACAATGACTGGGGATCCCTTACAAATGGGAGAACTTTCAGTTTTCAGCATTTGTGAATACTGAGTCCCTGTGTCTGTTACACAAAGTATTCTCTCTTTTTCTCTCAATTCCATATTTCTAATGTAATTTTATATCCCTAATCTCAAAGATTCCAGTAGTCTCCATTATGTAGACAGGTCTAGAAATGGAAAGCCTTTAAAATTGTGCACATGAATGATATGTTAAGTATTACAATTAAAAAAAAAAAAAGCCAGTGTGAGCATTCTGAACAAATGGAGGGAAAAATTGAAGAAAAGCAGAGAAAAAAAATCCTGAAGGGAAATAATAGGGTTTTGTAAATACTTTACAAAAATCACCCAGATTGAGAGCAGAAAAGGTCAAGGCCATTTTAACATTGCAGGGAACCAAGTCCAAGTTGCATTTGAAAAGTAATGATGTTTTGAGTAACTCAAAATTGTACTTAAAATTTGATATGGTTGACAAAATAGGCACAGGACCTATGCCACCTAACTCTCTGACAAATTTCTGTGTTATGGGCAGGGAGTGTGAGACCCTACTAGAGCCTTCTTGAGATTATCTCCATAAATCCCAGGTATGCAGGCTTCTGACACTGCAGGACTTGTTATGTTGGCACACCACATATTCAGAGAATATTCATTTAACTGAGTAGCTTAAATGCAGATTTCTGAATGTGGATTTTGTTGACCTTTCCTGGCCTTTGAGTGTTGAAGACATACATACAATATTTACTTATTCATGTTTTTCAACAAAGCCTTTTAGAGATTTACCATAATATTTTATAGATTTATAAACTGGTGATCACAGATGTTAGAAAGCACATTTATACTGTAGCCTTCTGACTCCACTATTTTGGAAAGGTATCTTTAGGGTAATGGGCTTCAGGGTCATTCTTTCATTTTCTTCATCTGTAAAACTAGATTTCATGCTTTACTAACTGGGCAACTCCCAAAAAACATACTCTCTTACTGTGGAAATACTATGCTTGGTACTGAGACATTATAGAATGAACTGTAGTGCCTATATATAAGAAGGTAGTTTCTGAGCAGTATATGAAGTTTTATTCTAAAGAAGCAGGCATATTCTGGATGTGACTAGTGATATGAATGTGGGGTGAGAGAAGAAAAAGCATAGGAAACGCACAGCAAAAATATCCATAGAGACACAAGATCTGAAATCATTATATACAAGCAAAAGGGCAGCAAGACAAAAAAGTATCAAAACAATGCACTATGACCCCGAAGGTCTACAGAAATACCATTGAGTTCCTTTTGTGGTGGCCAACTACTGCTAGGTTTGAGGCCCACCTTTAAGTGTGCTTAATATGCTGAATGACACTCCATGGGAGAAAACTAATTTTCAGTTACCAATTGCAGATAGAATCTTAATTGTGAGTGGGAGCCCTTGTCTGCTTCCTACTCTCAAACTTGGTACCCTGTCTGTCTTGAACCCGTGTGAACCATGTGCTGTCACAGTCTCCATGAGTTCACATGTGCATCTGTCCTGTTGTATCTAGAAAACACATTGTTTTCTTGGAATTATTCATCATCTCTGGCCTTATTTATAATTCAATGTTTGACAATTGTATGTACCATGAAACTGTCACCATAAGTAATATAATGACACTTTCCTTCTCTTCCAAGGTGCCTCTTTGTAATTATCCCTTCTTCTCACCTCTCACCCACTCTGATGACCATGAACCCCTTTCAGGGAAGTAGCCAATGCTCATTGATGGAGACTGAAATATCTTACCTTTTCTAAGTTCAATGTGGATGTAATATCTGAGCTTCTTTATATATCTCAACAAAAACAATATATTACCAGTTGAAAGTGAAGCAAACATAAGAATCTACCTGTTTTCCATTACTCTAGGCATTAAAGAGATTTGCAAGCGTGTAATATTTCTTCTCATTTGCGTTTTTGTTGTTTTAAAACTATGGTTACTTTTCATAAAATACAGTTCTTTTCACAAAAGATTTGACACTATGCAATCGCTTTATTCATATGAATCTGTGCTAGGTATAGAATTGCTACTTTGAATTTAAATAATACTTCAATGGCTTTTAAAATTCATTCATATTTTGATGTTTTAAATTTTTATTTATTTATATTTTAAGAAAAGGTTTTGCTATGTAGCGCACGCTGGCCTTGAACTCCTAATCCCCTTTCATCTTCCCATAGAGTGCTGCAATTACAGATGTCCTCCACCATGGTTGACCCCAGTCATATTTTCATATTAAAAACATAACCCATAATAGCTTACTGTAGTACTCAGAAGTACTTCCCTAGAAATCCCTCTTTTGCTCTATTGGCTCTCACTTATTTTTAAGATCCTGAGATCAAAGTATTGAGTGTCATTGCTATGGAGTTTCTGATGCTATTCTAACATAGGTAGAATTCTCCCCCTAAATTGTTGGTCCTTAGGAAGGTTCTTTGCAGCAAGCAAGAAAGTATCTGGATTTTACAGGATTCAAGAAGGAAGCTCACTATATAACCCCAACAATCCTACTGCCTTAGCCTTCTGAGAGCTGAAATTCCAGGCATATACTACCATGCATAGCTTTGAACCAATCAGAACTGCCCTCCCAGAAAATAAGTTCTTGTTTACTCCATACCTGGAAGAGTGTGGTAGAATTTCATCCAGATAGAAGTTGACTGTCCAGAGCAGGGCTGGACTGCAATTAGTCCTTTTGATACAGGCCAGGGTTTATCCAGGCCTTCCTAGCTAATAGGTTTCTGGTAGAAATAGTTTGATTGTGGTTGTGAGGATAGTAGCATCTAGTGAGAACAGAAAGCGAAGGGCCAGAGGGAACATTTTATTCTTCATGGACTATCTCTCTATTCTTTTGAATGAATAGTTTTCAGCTTGAGAGTGGATGTTTTCTAGAGATGATCACTGTTTTTCTTTTTTTATTAGATATTTTCTATTTACATTTCAAATGTTTTCCCCTTTCCTAGTTTCCTCTCTGGAAATCCCCTATCCCCTCCCCATCTCCCCCGGTTCCCCAACCCACCCACACCCAATTCCTGGCCCTGGCATTCCCCTATACTGGGGTATAGAACCTTCACAGGACCAAGGGCCTCTCCTCCCATTGATGACCAACAAGGCCATCCTCTGCTACATATGCAGCTAGAGACAGGAGTCACACCATGTGTATGCTTTGGTTGGTGATTTAGTCCCAGGAATCTCTGGAGGTACTGGTTGGTTCATATTGTTGTACCTTCTATGGGGCTGCAAACCCCTTCAGCTCCTTGGGTCCTCTCTCTAGCTTCTTCATTGGGGGACTCTGTGCTCCTTCTAATGGTTCAGTGTGAGCATCCATTTATGTATTTGTCAGGCACTGGCAGAGCCTCTCAGGAGACAGCTATATCAGGCTCCTGTCAGCAAGCTGTTGTTGGCATCTGCAATAGTGTCTGGGTTTGGTGGTTGTTTATGAGATGGATCCCCAGGTGGGGCAGTCTCTGGATGGTCATTCCTTCAGTCTCTGCTTCACACTGTGTATCTGTAACTCCTTCCATGGGTATTTTGTTTCCCCTTCTAAGAAGGATAGAAGTATCCACACCATTATTATTTAATAATAACTGTTATTATTTGTAAATATTCCACATTCATCCAGGCACATGTTATGGCTGATGTGTGGAAACCTGTTGACTTTTACACAGCATGGAACAAATGTTTTATCTATCCTGTAGATAGCCATGGAGGCATTGAGGCTTTTCCAAACTACTGGGTCTATTAATAAAGTCAAGAGTCATATAGAATCAATAACCCAGATTACCAAATAAATATATAGACATAAATGACTTTAGAGACCCTGGGCTTCCTTTTCAAAATCACTATAGCATGGTTCAAGGCAAGACATTTCCCATAGGCACTCTAATCCCCTGGGTTGTTTGTGTTGTTTATTTGGTTTCTCAAGCTTGAAGAGAGTATTTACATTGCTACGCCTTAGGGCTGAGTATAAAGCTCAATGGTAGAGTGCTTGCTTAACTTACACAAGGCTCTGTGTTCAATTACCAGTACCAAGGGGAAGGCAACAAAACTTACACTGCTAAGCCCTGTCTTTGACACTGTGTTGTTACATTTTGTCCTGAATAGCTTTGGGTAATTCTCTAAGTACCCATTTTTCTTTTTACTCAAAATTCTATCAGAGCTACCACTTGCCTGTTTTTCTTCAGCCTTCGGCTTACGTTCTATATGAATAAAGACCATCACAATGAAAGCAAGGCACATTTGGTGAGTGTTCATTCTGTTCTTTTTCTATACTAATGCATTTAACCTTTATAGCAACACTTGAGACAGGAATTATCTCTGCTGCTTCAAAGATGGGGAGGAAGGCAAGGCTCAAAGAGATAACACTGGTCACAGGTCTTGAAAGTAACTGAACTATGAACTAAGTATAGGCAGTCCTTGTTCTTAACCTTTGTACTCCTGAAAGTCTAAAGCCACTTGTTCCCTTAAATTACTAAGAAATAATGATATGCTATTTGGTAATAAGTTTTGAAGAACTGTGCACTTAAGTGAGGTATTCTTGGAAAGAATTTTGTTACTCTCTAAAATTTTACACTTTGTCTATTTGATTGTCTGTGATGCCATTTATGTTTTTATGTGGTGATATTTTTATCATTTTCCCTTTCAGTTGTCATTTTTATCCACAGAACCTGTAACTGATTATCTATGCTATTTTCTCACTTGACAACTAAAATATTGACAATAAACATCTCAGTCATTGCTTACAGCTTAGAAAAATGTGATGAAACACATTTATCACAAGTAAGTTTAGAAACAGATGTACTTCTAAACAACCAGTGTTTATGGTACCAGTTTAGGGCCCATAGAAGACATGGGGTTGGCTCACCTTCACACTAGGCTCCTCTGGCAGAGCATTTATTTAAAGTCTTGAGATGTCTCTGCTCAGCCTTAAGTCCAGATACCTCTTTTTCTGGCCCTGAGATAATCAGTGTGTGATTGCCAAATTGTATCAAGACCATGGCCTTGTGTTTAAAGACCATAACATTCACTGAATTGCATTTTCAGACACTTGCTTTGAGATAGTTATTTTCCCTACTATGTGCCTTTTAGGAATTTGACAACTTGGTAGAATATATTTGATATGCATCTTCATGGTTGTAATGGTTAGTCTTTACAGTAAATTCAAGTAGACCAAGAAAGGCCTAGAGAGTCATTAAAACACATCTCTGGGCTTGTCATTTTGGGTTCAGCATTTTCTCAATTAATGATTGAATGGTGCTGTCTCTAAGCTAGTGGTCCTGAGTTCAATAAGAAAGCAGACTGGCCAAGCCATGGGGAACAAGCCAGTAATCAGCACCCCTCCATGGACTCTACATCATCTCCTGCCTCCAGGCTCCAGCCCTGAATGAGTCCTTTTCCTCACTGCTTTTGATAGTGAACTGTTATATGGATCTGTAAGTAAAATAAACCATTTTCTCCCCAAGTTGCTTTCAGCCATGGTGTTTCATCATAGCAATTATATCCTTAACTAAGACAATAAGCTCACCCGTAGAGCTGGCTGATAGGCAAGCAGTGGGTCAAGTGTAGAGTTCTTCTGTGAGGACAAGGGAGGAGTAAAAATTGGTTCCTTGTTGTTTGTATCAACCAACATGGTGGTATGACTTACCAGGAACAGGTGACATAGGACAGCTTGTGATGAGAGGTAGGTAAAAATGTCTCAGTTTGAACTAGCATTGATTTAGAAAATCACTCAGAGATAATGTTTGTGACACTCCTCTCAGTAAGAGATCTGTCTTTAAAGTTCAGATGGAATAGAATTATTATGATACACAGAAGGAAAACAGTATAATATTTAAAGAAGAAAGGAGTGGTACAGTACAATCACTTACCTCAATGCCTTTGTATACTTTTCTCCAGTGCATAGACCTCTCTTCTTACTCCATTTCTTGTGTATCTTTTACATTGTGCAGTGTACCTTATTTTCTCTGGTGACATAGCATCCAGTATCTACCCTGGCATGTTGTTCTACAAAGTCATTGGTTAAATTAATAAATGAATAAACTTAACATGAACCCACAAATGAGGTCTTCCAATGTTTAGATTATCTTTTTTCCCCCTAGGTACTTGTAAGCTATTTTAAGGTGAGCAGGAAACATTTCCCCTTGTTGGTCCCTATTGTGGGATTCTGAAAGTCTGGAGACTTGGTGCCTATAATTGAGTCCTTTGATATGCTTAGACCAGATGAGCATGGCTGGGCCTCTGGCACACACCTAATCTCTAAATGGTATAGTGGCCTATGATTCAGTTTTCCCTCAGCTAAGTGGTTGCCTTCAGAGAATGGAAGGAATCCCAAAGAGGATGTGGCACTCTCTGCCTAAAGTACCCATGAACCAATGAATGCCTCTTGAGAACTTTTGCAAACTTATTCAACATGTGTAGAAAAGCATTTGGGGATTTTTCTTCTCTCTATCCACACTATTACTGCTACATCTTTTGACTTGTTTGCTGCTCTTACATTCTTCCCAAATAGCCACTTGTGCTATGAAGACAGTGGCATGGGATGTATATTAGGCATCCAGGAAATCAAATTCTATTTTTATTGCCATGGCTCTGAATATGCTTTCTAACCCCTCAGAGCCTTTTTTTTTTAAAAAAAAATCTGTTAACAATTATACTGAGGATGTTTTGGTTACAGGAACATTGTGAAAAGCCATGGGATAACATAAGTGATTGGTCTGTCTCATTGTCTGCCACTCATTCATTCTTCATGCATTGGGGCATGAATGAGTATTCTGTATCAGGAGCAGTCCTGGGAATTATGGATTGTAAAGACAAGAGATGGCATAGAAGGCCTGCTAGCTCTCTTTTGAAAGGCTAGCTGACATGATTGCTTATTGGCTGGCACCTGAGGACTTGAATTTCAGAAGCTTCTCAATAGTTTTCTAATGGCACAGTGTCTAAATTGTTGAAGCAAACAATGTGGCTCATGCAAAACACTTCGTTTCATTTGTGGCTTCTGGAACTTTGCTAGATGCTTGACAGAAAGTATTTGCATGGCCAGCGTCTGTCTGCCAAATCCGCGAGCACCAAGTTTCATGAATGTGTCTGCCATTTTGTATGTGTCACCATGATTTGCTGTAGGAATTAAGTAGATCTTGTGCGGCTTTGCTGGAAGAGAACCCTGAGATGCTTCACCCTATCTCATCCAGGTTTTGCTTTATGTGCATTTTGCCCTCTACTGATTTTGCTTTGTATGGTTTGGTAGAATACATTGTAGATGTGGCTGTGACAATTTCCTCGATTTTGTGAATCCTAGTGAATCGTGAGACCTTGCGGGTGCTCTTGAGTCTTCTAACATGTGGTTATAGATTTCAATGTAGACATTTCCTTTTCCATGCACAAAGTTCACGCTAGTTAGAAGGCCTTCTATATAAGCATGAAATTACAATCTAGTGAGTGAAGTTTTGTGACCTTGGGTAGCACACAGTAGGATCATTTGTCCCAGCTCTGGTAAGGAGAAACAGAAAGAGTTTTTTCAAAGGGATGGGTATTTTCCATTTAATTTAATGACTTTATGCTTAATTGCTCATCATATGTGTTCTATCTCGAACTACTCTAGGATGTATATTATAGTCTCAACAGTAAACCACAAAGTCCCTCTACTTAAGGAAGGCTTGGCTGTTTGATAAGTTGTCCTGTGTAGAAATCATGATACTAGTTGACAACTATGAGTATGTGAGGAAGTTCTTTTGCATTTAGGACGTAAGTCAGGTAAAGTGGTTCTGTGGGAGGTGGAGTTAAGTGTGGTCATATTCAACTAAAACAGGAAAACCACTAAGATGAAGCAGAATGAGCAAAGTCCCAGTGCCAAGCAAAACTGTGATGCATTCTGTGATATGTGGCATTCAGTGTAATGGAAGAGTAGCAGATGAAGTGAGGGAAGAAGGAGCTGTTTTGATAGACAGTGAAGTCAAGCTTGAAGAAAAAAATGAATGGACAAGGTGAGCTGGATTGAAAAATAGGAGAAAAGTTGGACTTGGACTCATGGGTGCTTGCTAACAGCATTGAATATTCACCTGAGAACTTGAATATGTAGTGGCACTGGTCCATGTGAGGTTTTTGGCATGTGTTCTGTATAACCTGAGAAAGACAATCTCTGCCTTTGGTCCTTTGAAATGTATACAGTAGCCATGGGATCAGTCCTCTCACAAGCTGCATCTTAGTCATCTGTAATTTCTGTGCTCCAGCTTCCTATTAGCATTTTGTTTTTTTATTCATAGTCCTTTAAGACATACCTTCAAGTTGAATAGCCTTCTGTTGATGCAGATTTCTCCTTGCCTGGGACACTTTTTCTAGAAGCCAGGCAGCCCTATCTTTGGAAATCTTCGCTGGTTATTTATCAACAGTATTTTCTGAAGCATAATTCATGGAAAATGTTAGTTCTTCAACATGTTGAACAATCAAGGGTTACATGGCTAAACACTGGGAACTAGTGGCTTGCAATCTCTATTGGTCACTAAGAAGTCCGAGAACATTGTCAATGAAAATGCCTTTGTATAACCTGGAATTATAAATATGTATTTGTCCACAGTAGCATTTCTTTTCCACCAAGAAGTGCATGGCCTTTTCTCTTATGAACCATAACTGCTTACTTAGAAATATGTGTATATTTCAATTGTATTCTTACTCTGCTAATCAGAGATCTAACTGTATTAGTCACATCCAATGTCATGAATTCCTACATTTGATTAAAATTAACACATTGAAATATTTTGCTTAAACTAAGTGTCATTCTTATATTAAAGAGCAACATTAGAGAATTAACCAACAGCATTTAATATTCCTTTGAAAAATTCCCATAATTAAGATTAGAATCTAAAAAGTAAAACATACATTTCTTAGAGTCCTCTTGCTCTTATTTTAATTAAAAAAGGACAACATAAATTTCAAGATAATCACATTATTCACTCAAAATATGATGATCAAACTTCTTCACAAATGTGGACAGCCCATTCTTAAAATTAATACTATGCATGGAATACAATACATACTTTGTAAATATGAAAAGATAAAAATACCAAGAAAGCATTTATTGAAGTCATACTAAGAGATAAATATCAAATTAACATCATACTCATAATAAAACCTAACGCCTGGGTTATAAGAGAATTATGGAACCAACCCCTCATACTTTTCAGTAAGACAGGCAATTTTTGAACTTTTATGAGTTTAATATAACAATATAATATGGGGAGTTGCTCACATGGTGCTTAGAAGAAGATGGGTTTCATTAGATATTTATGTTTTTTCAGGAAGGAAAGGTAATACATAATGAATTGTGCTTGCACCCCCTGTCTTTATATAGGGGCAATGCCAGAAGGCAGAAACAGTGGGTGGATGAATAATAAGCCTACAAGCTAAAATGAACCTCTGGAAAAAAGCTGATAAAGTACATGGATGATTTAAAAAAATAAAAGTTGCAACTCTGTGCTGAAATGTAAAGGAGGAGGAAACAGAATCATTAGCTTCAGGGTGGGGTAGAAAGCCTGGCGAGCGATGGAAAAGACTCAGAAGGATGATGAGAAAGAGTAGTTTCTATTGCATGCTAATAAATCAGATAAATCAGAATGAGCATGAATGACTCCCTGCAAAATTACAAACCATAAAATCTCATGCAAGATTAAGTAGGAAACATGAATAAATCAATACCAGAGGAAAAAATACAAGAAGCCATGGAATTATTACCAGGTAACCAGCAAAGCCCATAGATATTTAGCCACAGTAGATTAATATAAAAGTCCAATGGCCAGAGCAGTGCTAATAATGATTTTATACTGTGTAGTATGGTTGATTAGTTGGCTGTCTCTGCTACCACCACGCTCTCCTCTCCTTCTGCCTCCTACTTTGGTTCATCTTCCAGCTGTTCCCCCTTTTCTCTCTTTTCTTTCTTCACTCTCTCCCCCTCTTACACACACACACACACACACACACACACACACACACACCCCTGCATATATAAGTTCTAATCCATTTACTAATTATATATGGGGCTATTAGGCTATTAGTAAAATCACATTATAGCTGATATACAGGTTCATGAAGTTCAATGACTTGCCTGAATAACAGCAAATAAATGAAGGAGCTAACATCTGAATCCAGAGATTTGAGTATAAAACTTCAGTTTTTTTTCCTATGCCATATTTTTCTATAAGAATAAAAAAAATTCTTAGAAATTATTTTTTAGGTATTTCACTGGTACTAGTTTATCTAATTCCTAATCTATACTTTGAGAAAATATTACGTCAATATTAAGATCAGAAAAAAAAAGAATAAAGAAACATAGAAACTAACCTCATTTCTGTATATTCATTATTTATTGACAATTATAAATAAAAAATAATACCACTTAAAATTTCATCTGTGCTAGGCATGGTGGTAAATGTCATTTAATATTTACACTTGAGAACTGGAAGAGAAAGGATCACAAATTCAGGGCCAGTCTGGGATACACACTGAGTGCCATGCTAGCCTGGGGTGTGCTGAGACAAAAATGAAAATAAAATGTCTCCGGGTAGAAATTTAACTCAGGAGTACAAAATGATAAAATGAAAATAAGCATTGTAATCACGGTATAAAACCACAGTCAGAGTACATTTGTGGACAGTTGGAAGTGGCATTGAGGGCTTGAATCCAACACCCAAGATCCACATAAAAACTAGTAGTGGCTGTGTATACCTGTAACTCCAGTGCTGAAGAGATGAAGACAGAAGAATCTCTGGAATTTCCTGGGCAGTTTGTCTAACTGTATCAGTGAACTCAATAGCCAGTATCAAAAAAAAAAAATAATAAGGTAGAGGGTAGAGCAGTGTTGGCGCATACCTTTAATCCCAGCACTTGGGAGAGAGAGGCTGGTGGATCTCTCTGAGTTTCAGGCTGGTCTGGTCCACATAGCAAGTTCCAAGGCAACTAGGGCTACACAGAGAAACCTTATTTAGAAAACTAACTAACTAACTAACTAACTAACTAACTAACTAAATAAATAAATAAATAAATGTAGAAAGTGATTGAGGAAGATACCCAACATAAAGCCCAGGTCTCTGTACATACATGTACATGTCTCCCACATGTACATGTAGAAAAGAGAGGGTCCTCATAAAAAGTAGGAAGCATTAAAATGAAGAATACAGGACTGAGATGCTATCATTGCAAAAGTAATCTTAGTAACATGAGTCCTAGCTGATACTAAGAAAAAAAGAAATTAGATGAATGGCATTTGCAAACAGAGCCAAAGCAATCTTTAACTGACCTATCACCTATTGTATCAGGCACTGTGAAAGGTACTGGGCTGTGTATATCTAAGACACACACATTTATCATAAGAGAGTCCGTGTGAATGGGCTTAGCAACATCATGAACTCCAAGAGAAATTAACCCATGCTTTTAATTGCAAACAACTGGTGATTATAATGAGGAAGTACATTTATTCTCATTGGAGTCAGAATACATTAAATAATTGAATATTAATTTGATTGGAGACATGAGATTTATCTGAATAAAATTCTATAATCCTGATGGAAGGAGTAAAACATTAAAATGAAGAAATACCTTGCTTCAATTACAAAAAAATGGAAAAAATTATATTTGTTGAGTTAATGTGTACTATCAGGTTGTATATTAATGTTGTTACTAGCACTGTACCTACATTGTATAAAAAAAAACACTCCACAGATATTTGCTTGAGAGGGATCTTTATTGCAGGACCTAGAAAATATCCTAGGAACAAACGAATAGTTTTCTAAAGCCTTGGACAATTTGTGAGATATAAGTTCAAAGACTGACCCTCATTTTTAAGTAAACAAGACAGGGTGACCATAATTTGAAGAGGAAGATGAATATTCATCTAGAACTGTACCTATATATATCATATTTTAAAGGAAAAAATGTTTTAACTGGATGTCCCAGTGTGGGAGAGGCTTGGAGAGTGCATTCCTTAATCATCATCTTCCATCATCTTCTCTTATTTCCTTCCTTCCTTCCTTCTTTCTTTCCTTCCTTCCTTCCTTCCTTCCTTCCTTCCTTCCTTCCTTCCTTCCTTCCTTCCTTCCTTCCTTCCTCCTCCCCCCTCCCTCTTTCCCTCCCTCCCTCCCTCCCTCTTTCTTTCTTTCTTTCTTTCTTTCTTTCTTTCTTTCTTTCTTTCTTTCTTTCTTTCTTTCTTTCTTTCTTTCAGCATTGGATTTATTATGATGTGTACAAACAGAACTGGTACATTTACAACTCAAGGCCTTGTTCCTTCATTTGTTTTTGTTTTTATTAGATATTTACGTTATTTACATTTCAAATGTTATTCCCTTTCCTGGTTTCCCCTCCTAAAACCCCTTATCCCCTCCCTCCTCCCCATGCTCACCAACCCACCCACACCCAATTCCTGGCCTTGGCATTCCCCTACATTGGGGCATAAAGCCTTCACAGGATAAAGGGCCTCCCCTCCCATTGATGATGAACTAGGCCATCCTCTGCTACATATGCAGCTGGAGGTATGAGTCTGAGCATGTGTACTCTTTAGTTGGTGGTTTAGTCCCAAGGAGCTCTGGGGGTGCTGGTTAGTTCATATTGTTGTTCCTCCTATGGGGCTGCAAACCCCTTCAACTCCTTGGGTCCTTTCTCTAGCTCCTTCCTTGGAGACCCTGTACTCAGTCCAATGGTAGGCTAGGAGGATCCACCTCTGTATTCATTAGGCACTGGTGGAGCCTCTCAGGATACAGGTATAACAGGCTTCTGTCAGTAAGCGCTTGTTGGCATCCACAAAAGTTTCTGGGTTTAGAATCAGCATCTTCTAAAGGAGATTTGAGAAGTTTGAGTGAGTGTGACAGGCTACGGCCAGTCTTCTTACTTTCTTACACTGTTTTGGATATGGCCCATCGCTCACTCTCCAGAATAGATAATTCCTTCCTATTTGGGGACCATATCTAGGATTAAATCTTTCTTAGATGCTCATATCAAAAGTGTCTTTCCTTGTTGTGCACTTATACAATATTTTACCCATAGCGTCACATCCTGAGCTGGACTGATTATCTGAACAGAGGTGTCGTAATGAAGTGGCATCTCTATTCACATCTAATACACCTGGATGTATAATTAATAATAAATATACTACTTGGTATTATGTATATTATGTGTTTCATACTGTCACTATGTATATCATATAATGTGCACATGTGTATAAGGGAGAGTGGAAAAAGGTGGATTTAGTTAATTACATCTATATACATAGCATATAGTATGTATGCTCACAATACAAATTTATACATGTTCTATACCATCTTTAGTAATATAAATACGTAGATACATATTTTCTCATTTTTTTTGAAAAATCAGGTTTGGGAAGAATCACTTTATAACATTAGACAGAGTACTTTCCCAAAGGAGCTCCAATTTACTTATTATTTTTCTAGTACCAGGGACTGAACACAGCTTTCTACTTCTGAGCTGAGTCGTCTAGCACCAAGCTAAATTCTCAACCAAATTAAGTGCAATGTTCTGACTGATCATAATGTTGCCTTGACCAAACAGAAAATTCAGGTTCTAGGATGTATTGTAGAGTGTCTGGTAAACACTTGAAATCAAATGTTCCCTCACCATTGTTATCATTGTTATAAGTAGCAGTTACAAAACATTTACTAATTTCCTTCTGTTAGCAGCCTCTCTAGTCCATGGTGACTGACTAGTAGAATACCTCACAAAGGAAAACAAACAGACATGTGTGAATGAATACAATCATTTAATTCTCAGAATAACCCTTCTCCTCTCTCTCCTACTTCTCTTCTTCTTATTCCCAATCTTCTTCCTCATTATGTCTCTCTCATTTTCTTTGAAACAAGGTCTTAGTATGTAGCCCACTCTTGCTTTGAACTTGTCATCCTCCTGCCCCAATATTTCAAGTGCTAGGATTATAGTGTGCAGCACTAACTTGGCAGACAAGAAAAGCAGCCTTCTTATTGGTAGTTCATAAATTTAACTTAAGGTCGAATTACTCAAGGTCATACAGCTAACAAAGAGCAGAGCTGAAATTTTACTGCATGACTTTACCATGCCAAAGCCCAAGCTTCTAACACTTACCCCAACTGATAGAAAGAACATTTCTACCTTTTAATGTAGGCACGGACCAGGTGAGGAAGGACATTGGTATAGAACATCACACACCCCAGACAGGTTAGCACAAGCTCTGGAAGAACAACTTACATCAAGAGCTTGGAGAAAATTTATAGTAAGTGGTTTGGAGAGCCAGGTAGGCCTTATGATGGGCAACAGAGAATTTGACAGAAATTTGGGTCATATTTAGGGCAAAGACTATAATGCACAAGCACTCTGGGGTCAGAAAAAGTTAAAACAGAATAGCTTTGGATGACTTGGAGAACAAGCTTACTCTTGGATATAGAAAAATAAGGAGCCATTTACTGAGTTTGGGTGTCTCACTCTGAGGAGAGTGAATGACACTGAATCATGAAAACTGGATCCCAGAGCCAATGTAACCCAAATATTTCTAGTCTTCATGCTGGTTTTCTTAAGCCCCTGGGTGAATGATAAGTCCCCGAGTGAGAATTGTATGGAAAGGAGGCTGTAAATCCAGGCTAAGGAATACATAATCAGAAGTACATTCCAACTCCAGAGCCCTGAAGTATCTCGAAAGTGTAAAGAGACCTCGGGGTAATGATCATTCCCTGTACCAAAACAAATTGTGATTGGAGGACTGACAACTTTCCCCTATTTAATTTTTATCCAATCTCATGCTGGGACAGGTTAAATCCATGTACCCTAAGAGTGCATATGAAATACTTTTAAAGTAGTTTTAACTCCTGGTGTTCCAGGACTTGGCGGGGTTATGATTATGTATATATTCCAACCTCCCATTGCACTGGGAGTAGCTACAGGTATCTCCTTCATAAATGAAATTTGAAAGTCCCATTGAGTATGGCTTCCTAATTATATACTTAAAATGAGTTAAGGTATTGTGCTGGACAGTTCTATATTGACAAAAGCTAAAGCCATATGAGAGGAGGGAACCCCAATTAAGAAACTCTATATGACTGGTCTGTAGGCAAGCTTGTAGGTATTTTTCTTAATTAGTGGTTGATAGAGGAGGGATTGTGCATGGTACCACTCCCTAGGTTTGTGTGATTCTGTAAGGCAGCAGGTTGAGCAAGTCAGGAGGAGCAAGTAGTCAGTAAGCAGCATCCCTCTATGGTCTTCTGCAGCAGCTCCTGCCCCCAGGTGCCTTCCATTCTTGAGTTCCTATTCCGACTTCCTTAAGTGATGAATAGTACTGTGGAAGTGTAAGTCAAACTCTTTCCTCCCCAACTTGCTTTTTGGTCATGGTGTTTCCTCACAGAGATAGTAACTCTTAAGTAAGACAGGTATATTTGTAGACTTTTCCCCTCAGTATTCATGATTTCCAGGAGTGTTGATGCTGACTTTGGCATGACTAGCAGACTTGGCTCTTTGTTCTCGGTATCCCATCTGAGATTGGAATTCTGTGCTAAGTGCCAAAAATAAATGAAAAGTTGGAAGACAGCACTTTACATTACCCTCTTCCATTTGTGCAACACAGACATTTGGATTTTCAATTCTTTTCTTATCCCAGACCTTTGAGAGATAAGAGCTACAATCATTGGCACAGACATCTAACCCACTTCTTTAAGTAATAGTTTAAAATAGTTTAAGTGGATGGATGTTTTGCCTATGTGTATATCTGTGTACCATATGCATACTTAGTGCCCACTGAAGCCAGAAAGAGGGTGTTAGATCCCCTGGAACTGTGTTTATAAAGAATTGTAAGCCACCATGTGAGTACTGGCAATTGAACCTGGGTCCACTTGAAGAACAGCCAGTATTCTTAACCACTGAGCTATCTTTCTAGCCCTCTAACTTAGTTTGGATTTTCACGATAGGAAAGTTGTACTCCAGATCTTCCCAAGGTGTCATACAGTGGTACTCAGGAGGCTCGGATAACTCTGAAATTGCCCACTTAAGGGAGTAGATATTTTTCTATGTCTTTGAAAATTACTACTTGCAGATAGGAGGAGTACATAGATAGATCTAATAACAATGTCATTTGCAAATTACACAAAAGGCAGCTGAAGTCTGTGTCATTCCTAGATTTCACACTCAAAAAGTACCAGAGCCATTAATATCACATGGCTTTTCTGACTCCAAGTCCAGTGCTACTTTTCTGGCACTGTATCCCATCTTCTATTGAGACTAATACCAAAGAAGTAACCAGGTTGAAATACAGGCCCACAAACATGCTGATATATAATGACAATTGTGTGTGATGTGGTGGGCATATGTTTAACTGAAGCTTATTATCCTAAGCTGGAATAATGGAGGTGGGAACCCAAAAGTCTGGGCTATGGTTCTGCCAGCAGACCCTGGATAAGCTGTGCTTAAGATATGGTAGCTGAGTGGAATATGATTTGGGAATAGCTTTTAGGCCTCATGGCCTGATAGAAGAGCTTTCCTAGTAAGTAGTAGGGTAAGTTGGACTTTCTTGCTGACTGTCCTTGAGCTTCACATATCTAGTAAAGAAAAGCTCCCTCAAGTGGTCAATATTCTCACTGAAGGGCAATGACAGTGACTTGAAATAAGTATCTAGCTGGTCCCACTGTACCAACATGTAATAAAGGACGCATGGTCCAGTATGCTCATGGCAGCCATATTTATAATAGCCATGAGCTGGAAAGAACCCAGATGTCCCTCAACAGAGGAGTGGATACAGAAAATGTGGTACATTTACACAACAGAGTACTACTGAGCTATTAAAAACAATGACTTTGTGAAATTGAAAGGCAAATGGATGGAACTAGAAAATATCATCCTGAGTGAGGTAACCAAATCACAAAAGAACACACATGGTATACACTCACTGATAAGTGGATATTAACCCAGAAGTTTGGAATATCCAACATACAATTCACAGACCACATGAAGCTCAAGAAGAAGGAAGACCACAGTGTGGATACTTCAGTCCTTCTTAGACGGGTGATCAAAATACCCATGAGAGGAGATACAGAGACAAAGTTTGAAGCAGAATCTGAAGGAAAGGCCATCCAGTGATTGTTCCACCTGAGGTTCCATCCCATATACAGTTACCAAATCCAGACACTACTGTGGATGCCAACAAGAGCTGGCTGACAGGAGTCTGATATAGCTGTCTACCCAAGGACCCAAGGAGCTGAAGGGCTTTGCAGCCCCATAGGAAGAACAACAATATGAACTAACCAGTACCCCCAGGACTAAAACACCAACCAAAGAGTACACATGGATGGACCCATGGCTCCAGTTGCATTTGTAGCAGAGGATGGCTTTGTGGGACATCAACGAAAGGGGAAGCCCTTGGTTTAGTGAAGAGCCCCAGTATAAGGGAATGCCAGGACATGGAAGTGGGAGTGGGTGGGTTAGTGAACAGAGGGAGGGGGATGGGATAGGGGAGTTTTTGGAGGGGAAATGAGGAAAAGGGATAAAATTTGAAATGTAAATAAATAAAATTCTAATAAATAATAATAATAAAAAAAGAACCAAGTATCTGGATAACAGTTGAATGCCCTACTGGGATGGCTTTGTATGGCATAAAAATTATTTTCAAGGCCACATCCTGTGTTTACAGTATTAGAACTCATAGATTAATGAGCCCGGGTCCAATGAATTTCTTGTCTTGGATTTTATTCAAATAATTCTAACACAGTATGATTAATGCTTTGATGTGAGCATTAATCAAGTATTAAGTGAGGGTACACATAAAAAGAGGTACACCTTTTCTTGGCTTATGCCTTTGAAGAGCAAAAGTTCTTGGAAAGTTTCCCAGAGGAGAGATTTTTAGCTGAAGACTTATCTAAGATGTAGAGAAACTGGAAGGCATTCCAAGACAGAGTTTCTTACATTTTTACTAGACAGTCACAGATGGTAACTATTGTATATTTTATGTGCTAATCTCTTTTCCAATGGCTTAAATCTAGCTCACAATGCAGTAGGCACTATAGGCTATATATAAACTTCCTTTTGTTTCAGCCATGACTCATTGCTCAAGTGTACTATGTTGTTTGAGACATAGATATGCTTTCCTTCCCTATTCAAATGTGAGGACACAGAGGCTCATAGTAGTTAAGGAACTTGCTTGAGGCCAGTCAGTTGTCGAATTATGTCATGCAAACAGATGTGGAAGCCCAGGTGCACAGGGATAAAAACATTTGTAGCAGGTTCATGGAGCATGACATCTTACATGTAGGTAATTTGGAGGAAGTGTATATGGATTAGGCTCTGAAAAATCAGGACTTATCCTAACAACTTGCACTTATCACCTGCCATTTTTTCCTAATACACTACTCATTTCCAAGTTATTGACTCTATATCAGTCTGTCAGCAATGCATCTTCATTCATATTGCCTTCCCTAAGGTCTGAACTAGCACAAAGCAGGTACCCAGTCTACATTTGCTTAGTCAATTTACCTAGCATTCAGTTAAGGGCCAGGGAACCACATCATAAATGCAGGAAATCTTCCAGAATGTATTGGCATTTCCTCAAAGGCAAAAAATAATCATTTAAATTCTTCACTAATTATTTTTAAATGAATGGCAAGTGGAATGCTTCAAAATCTATAATTTTGCAAGTGGAAAGAAATCAGTAGATTTTTTTTTTTATTGCCAAAAAATTTGCTGGTGTTGGGGTCAACAGTTTTTTCTTTCTTCTGAATCAAATTGAAGACATCTAGGAAATTTTCCGTACTAAACATTAATAGTCCTGTAGGGAGGCTGTTTTTAGGGAGACTTCTAAATATTCCTGCAGTCAGATGTTTAGCAATTTCTGTTTTTTATGTCTCCCCTTGATTCCAGTATGGATTTTAATTGATGGACTCTTGTTCAATGTCATGATTATTTTGTCCTTATAATGGACAAAATACCTTTTTTTCCCTGCCTTGTGGGTAGCATCATAAAGCATGCAACATACTCTTTGGGGAAACAGATCCCTGTTTTGTTTGATAAAATGTTGCTGGCTATGAAGCTCAGATGAGGTTTAGCAATAACACTCTTTCCCAGAGGAAATGTGTCAACAGGCTCCCATTTGGAAGCTTAGGCTTGTTATGTTCATCTGTAGCTCTTCTATTTAACCCGCCCTTCTCTCTGTGCTTATTTCTGTATCCCATTTGGTGTTTCTAAGTTGATTATGGTACTAATAGCCACTACTGAGTACCAAATATGGATAAGGCATCTGTGATAGTTTTAATGGATCTCTTACCCTAGACTCATATATTTGAATGTTTGGTCTCCAGTTGGTGGAACTGTTTAGAAAGGATTAGGAGATGTGGCTTTGTTGGAAGAGGTATGCCATTGTGTGTGTGTGTGTGTGTGTGGTGTGGTGTGGTGTGCTTTGAGGTTTCAAAAGCCCAGCCATTCTCATTTAGCTCTCTGCTATTTGCTTGTCGATCAGATATAAGTTCTCAGCTTCTTCTCTAGCACAATGCCTGCCGGTTTGTTATTATTCTCCCTGCCATAATGGCAATGGTGGAACCTTCTGGAACCAGGATCCACCAAAATAAATGCTTTTTAAAATAAATGCCTAGGTCATGATGTTTTGGAAGAAGAATAGAAAAGTAACTGAGATAAGTAGATTACCAACTGAGCTTTAGGAAAATCAATAAAGAACTCTCATAGTTTTTATTTTTCCTGATGAGAAAATGAGGACTCCAAGACAGAGGCACTCTGGCCAGGGTGACTCACAATGGAAACTGCATAGCTTTGACTGTACCCAAAATGCTTAACACTAGAATTTTTGTCACTTTCTTAAAAAAATATTTTATACATACGGATTTTTTGACTTGTGTCTTTTCACCATATGCATGCAATGTCAGTGGAGCCCAGAAAAGGATAGTGGGAACCCTGGAACTGGAGTTACAAATAGTTGAGAGCTACCATGCAAGTACAGTGAACTGAACCTAGGTCCACTGGAATAACAGCTAGTATTCTCTTCCCCTTTATTAAAAAATTTTTTTTCTCACATAATATAATCTGACATGGTTTCTCTTCTTTCTATTCTTCCCAATTCCTCCACATCTCCTGCCCAATCCACATACACTTGTTTTTGTCTCTCATTATGGAACAAACAAGACTTCTAAGGGATAAAAATATAATAAGATACAACAAAAATTCACACATCAGAATTGGACAAAACAAACAAGAAGAAAAGAGCCCAAGAGAGGGCACAAGAAACAGAGACTCAAGCATTTTCACATGGAAGTCACAGTATGTGTGCAAAAGACCTCGTGTAGGTCCAAGAAACCCCTGAGTGTACATTTAAGCATGTAAGCATCTCTCTAGTTCCTGCCTTTGCCACTTTCATGTGAGTGGTAAGTCTAGTTGTTTTGAAAAGAAGTGCCAGTGTTCACTTGTAGGATCTGAGTATTGTGTGGATATCCAGGTAGTATTAGAGGATTGAAGGTCTCAGAGGTGACACCCATGAGGGCATTAGAGGGAGTGTGAGGTTTATTCTGGAGAAAGAAAGGCTTAGATTGTCACATCTTTTGGGTTTTTTAAACCAGGTACAGATTTCTTTGTATCATGTATTGTCTTAATTACTTACTATTCATTGCCTTGATGATGAAGAGAGTCATTATGAAGATGGTCCTAAACATGGCAGTTCCTAATTGACAGAGAGATTGACAGACAATTCTTAGACATATATACTAGATACTATGAAAATATATATGGCTTCCACATGTGAACAAAAGGGGTCAGCAGAGCTGTGGAAGAAGAGTTTGTAGTATCAACAGGATAACATATCCTGGTTCTCCGGGGGTATGTGAGTGATTAGACTGAGTGATTCTTGAGGCTTGTATAGAATAGAAGTATATCACTTATAAGTAAGAAATATTTCTGGTCCTCTAAATAAGGAAGATGTATGTGCTGAGTCAGGGGGGCAAGGAACATATATATTCAGGACATTTGAGACCCTTCTGATTTTTCTACTTGTCAAAACAAAATATGACTGTAGGGCATGATTTTAGGCAACAGACTACATTTATTTAGCATAAGCTGCATGCTGAGAACTTGTTTCAGTGTTGGAGATAGAGTTAGTGAGAGAATGTATGTTAGAGGCTGGCATTCTGGTAAAGACTGCACACCATGAAGTATCCAACATCTGTTCTTTAAAGGGTTAGCCTTAGAGCTTGGGAAGGTCACTTGCAAGATGATATATACTTAAGTTGTAACTTCAACATAGCCGGGGGCCCTGTGAATTCAAGAACAGTCCTGGCAGGGAGCAGGGTAAGTTCAAAGAATCTGTGCTCAGAAACTGCTTGTTGTACTTTAGGATTAGAAAGGAAGCAGTATGCCATGTATGTTCTTTTGTGATTGGGTTACTTCACTCAGGATGATATTTTCTAGTTCTATTCATTTGCCTAAGAATTGCATGAAATCATTGTTTTTAATAGCTGAGTAGTACTCCATTGTGTAATTCTATATGCATTCCTCTGTTGAGGGACATCTGGGTTCTTTCCAGCTTCTGGCTATTATAAATAAGGCTGCTATGAACATAGTGGAGCATGTGTCCTTATTTCATGTTAGAGCATCTTTTGGGTATATGCCCAGGAGTGGTATAGCTGGGTCCTATGTCTAGTTTTTCTGAGGAACCACCAAACTGATTTCCAGAGTGGTTATATCAGCTTGCAATCCCACCAGCAATGGAGGAGTGTTTCTCTTTCTCCACAACCTTGCCAGCATCTGCTGTCACCTGAGTTTTTGATCTTAGTCATTCTGACTGGTATGAGGTGGAATCTCAGAGTTGTTTTGATTATCATTTCACTGATGACTAAGGATGTTGAACATTTGCATTGTAGGACATCAATGGAAGGAGAGGCCCTTGGCCCTGTGAAGGCTAGATGCCCCAGTGTTGGGGAATGCCAGGACAGGGAAGCAGGAGTGGGAAGGTTGGTGAGCAGGGAGAGGGGTGATTGTATAGGGAGTTTTTGGAGAGGAAACTAGGAAAGGGGATAACATTTGAAATGTAAATAAAGAAAATATCTAATAAAAAAACTTTTAAAAATAGCTGCAAGGGAAAAGGGCCAAGTAAACCTATCAGAATTATATCACAGTTCTCAACAGAGACTGTGAAAGCCAGAAGAGCCTGGTCAGAGGCCACGCAGAATCTAAGAGAACAAAAAACAAACAAACAAAGAAGGGGGCAATATGGAGAGTATTGGGGAAAGTGACAAGAGATTCAGGGTTGAAAGCTGTAGCTGAGGTTTGAACCCTGTAGGGCCTTCTCAGTGATAAGGACACCAAGATTTGAAAGAATCCAATGCAATCTTTTCAAGGGTTTTGAAACAGGGAAGTAATATATGTTTTATCCTTTCAAAAGAGTGAATGCTTTTCTTGTCTGACAGCCAACTTTAGGAAGACAAAGATTATCCAGCTCCCTAGCTCTTGCATGAGGTCCTGAAAAGTTATTTGTTTAGAGAAACAGTTCTCACCCAAGAGTAACCACACCTCCAGGGACCCTTGGCAATGTTTGGAAAGATTTGATTTCTAAAGTTTAGGAGGTGGGGTAGGGGTGGGGTGCTGAGTCCTACTGGCCTCTCCTGGATTAGAGCACTACAATGCACAGAATAGATTTAAGTAATAAAGAGTGACCCAACCGAAGTGTTTAAAAGAGTTAAACAGTGTCCCAGGGCTAAATTCTTGAAGCTATTTCAAAAGAGATTTCAAGGTTTGCTAATGGGTTGGAAATGGGTGTGAGAAGGACAGAAGAAGCCATGTTGATGCCCTGAGGTGATTGTAGTTGGAGGAACTGAGGAAACTACTTTCCCCTTTCCTATTAACAAGAAGCCTGGGGGGGGGGGAGGAGAAGGTTTGCACAGCGGTAAGCAGGGTAAACAGTAGCCTTGAATAGGATAATTTTGAGAAGTCTGTCATGTAGCATTATTATTATTATTACTATTATTTTTTTCGGTTTTTCAAGACAGGGTTTCTCTGTGTAGCCTTGGCTGCCCTGGAACTTACTTTGTAGACCAGGCTGGCCTCGAACTCAGAAATTCACCTGCCTCTGCCTCCCAAGTGCTGGGATTAAAGGTGTGTGCCACCACTGCCTGGCTATTACTATTACTATTATTATTATTATTATTATTATTATTATTATTATTATTATTATCATCATCATCATCCATTTAGAAGAGGCTGAGAAGTAGCCAGAGAGGGAGAATGGGACTCATCACTGGTGCCATTCTGTTCAGAAAGGGTTTTAAGTGTTAGTCTTAGATTGCACAGTACTGCTGAGTGAGATGAGAACTGACAGCAAGCAGGAATGGGGAAGTGAATGGTGAATGTTGCACACACAGTCCCAGTGAAGTGGTAGCTATGAAAACCTGCATGGATAACATTCTGCTTTACTATGAGGGTTTTGGTTTTTTTGTTGTTGTTGTTGTTTTGGGGGGGGGGAGGTAGGGAGAGTTGCAGCAGGGTTTTTTAGTGTAGCCCTGACTGTCCTGGAACTGACTCTCCAGGCTCTCCTTGTACTCAGAGATTCACCTGCCTTTGCCTCCTGAGTGCTGTGATTAAAGGCATGCGCAAGCACTGCTCAGCCTTCCTGTGAGTTTTGACCAACAGCTTCATTTCTATGTGTGTCTGAAGGATGACTGAGAGATTTGAAATTAGAGAAAATGATATTTGCTTACAAAATAACCCAGCACCGTGATTGCTATCTCCTGCTTTAGATAAGGGAATTGAGGTTCTGTCATTAACTGTATCTTCTGTTTCCCAACTCTTTGATGTCATAGGGCATGATGGCTCTGGAAGGATGCCCCCTTACAGTATTGGACATTTTCTAGACACAAAATCAAAGCCAGGTGTGCCTTCTTATATCTATAGCCCAACTACCTCCTTTATTGAGAGGTCATTAAAGTCTCATGCAATATTTCCTGCCTTAATCACCCTAGGATTACTTTAAGATTACAGTCCTCGAAACTGAGCCACTAAACTAATTAAAACCATCCAATTCTAATCCTGCTTATCTTATTTCACCTGGTTTTTCTTATGGAGACCATAGTCAAGTCTTATGGCTACATTTTTCCTCCTGTCATTTGACTTCTGATTGGTCCTGGTTCTTCCTTGCCTAGAACTATCTAGTATGGAAAACATCCTGATTTTAGAGGACTGACTAGTTCTAAACCCCATATACCTTGATTCTCATTTCCATGTCTGCTTTTTTGCTGCAACTTAACATGCGGGCTGCCTTCTTCATGACCATGCAAGCTAGATCACTTCCTGAATCCAAATTTCCTAATCTAGACCCATGCTTTTCCACTCTCTCCTCTTTCTCCCCTTCCTTGTCTCTTCTCTCTTCTCCTTTCTTATTCCTCTTATTCCTCTTATTCCTCTCCCTTTCCATCTCTAACTCCCACCTCTCTCTCTCTCTCTCTCTCTCTCTCTCTCTCTCTCTCTCTCTCTCTCTCTCTCTCTCTCTCTCTCACACACACACACACACACACACCTACTTATTTTTCACTGGGTGTAGAGATGTACATATATTTTGATTATTTCATGGGAGATGAGAACTGGTAAGACATTATGTGACAGGCTTTATCTATTGACGAGGAGTAGAAGAAAATGTAATCCATTACTGTGATATCAGAATCATTACATTGGAAACCCTAAGGGGCAATAAAAACAACAATAAATGATTATGTGTTTTTCCACCACCATTCTCTACTATAAAGTAGTCCTATCACAGGCAGAGAATCATCCTTGTCAGGAGAGTGCCACCTGAAATTATTAGTGAGTAAGGTTATAATTGACCATTTATGGTTTTAAAATGAGTAATACACTTGTCATTTTCCTCTGCCTCCTCTGCCTTCATTAGTCATCTGCATTTCAGTTGTGAATCTAGTTGTCAGTTCAGGAAGTTTCAGACTGAGGCTAGGGAGGCAGAAGTTTAGGTCTTTTGAATGGTCTATAAACCGTGGTGACATGCAACTGCCTGTGGCAGATCCCAAGTTAAATAACATCAAAGCCTAAAGAAGGTTCTTGGGAGGCCTGTAGCAGTGGAGGTTGAATATTTGTTTTCTTTGGCTGGTGCCTGATGTTTCTGGTTGGTGGCAGAAAAGAAATATAACTTGGGAGACTCAAGAGCATTAAAGATTTTCAGAGACAATAGTGTTATTGAACTTGGAAATCTCAATTTGTGCCCAAGTCAGGTCCAGCTACCCACCCTCAAAAGGCCAATTAAAAGAACCAAGTTAAAAAATGGGATGATGAAAAAAATGGGAAGAAGGAAAATAGGATTTATTCAATGTGGTCACATTGAAAGGGAGGCAAAGAACCCCTCATGCCAGTCAGTCAGTGTTTGGATTCTGAAGTGAAATCAAAGACAAAACAGAGGGCCAAGGATAAAGCCTTCTAAGCAGTCCTGGTGTAGATGTGGTATAAGCCACCACTGGCCCATTATTATTTGGGCTTCAGTGTCATCCTGTAAGGTGGGGCTGACAAGGAAACAAATTCCTCCTCTGGATGGTATCTTTTTCTTCTCCCAGCAGGATATTTCTGAAGAAATTATTTTCTCTTTTCAGTCCATTGTTTCAATAGTCTAATAGTCAGGTAGAGAGCAGTATATATCTCTTTGGAATAATACAATGTAAGGGCTGGAGAAATGTCTCAACCATTAAGAGCCTTGCTGCTTTGCCAGAGGGCCCAGGTTCTATTCTAAGCACTCACAAAGTATCTCACAGTTATCAATAACTCAAGTTCTAGGGGTCTTAAACCCTCTTCTGACTTGCCTATGCATCAGATACACATATATGGTACACATACATACATGAACAAAGAGCATCTGTACATGTAAAAATAATTAAAAATTTAAAAACTAGTGTGCTAACTAATAAATATGAACTCTGGAACCAGTCTGGATTCTAATCTCAAATCTTTTTAGGATTCTTGAACATTGGGCAGGTTATTTAACATCTTTGACCTTCTGGCTTCTAATCTGTAAAAACAGGAACGATTATATCTACTTACAAGAGGTAATGTGCAGATAAAATGAGTTTGAATGCAAGACGTTGCGATTTGGAAGACAACAGGAGACCAAATTGCCTAAATTTAAACCCGGTTTGATGGTTTGCTAGTTGAAATGCCTTTGTCAAGTGCTTTTAGTGTTCTGTGCCTCACCTACTAGGTAAGAATTAAGATAATAGGGTTCTTGTTTAGAATAAATGAATGAATTTATGTTAGCCAATTGAAATGGCACATGTCATATGGAAAAGTTATTTATTGACTTATTTTATTGGAAAGGTTATTTAGATGTCTGCAATGGTTACTACTGATAATTTATAGCAGTAAACAATGCCATATGGAGATTAAGTTCTAAGCACTCTGCTTCAGAATTAAGCAGAACCAGGTAACTATTGAAGATGGGAATTTGTAGCAGGCATCACAGAGCATTCATCCCCTCAGGATGCTGTGCGACATGGTGAAAAGCAGTCATCTCTGGGCCCCCTGGAACTAAGTTCAGAACCCTGGAAAAGGAATGATCTCAGCAACTCATATTTTTTCTCTTCCTTGTTATCTCTAATGGCAAAATGGAGTTGAAAGTGTATCTTTAGGAGATATGTTAAGTTTCAGAGACCTCACTTCACAGTTCTCTGAGTCCATTGTTTCTGTGATTAAGTAAGGCAGTACATCATGGCAGAAGGGCCCAACAGAGAAAATTCTTTATCTCCTGGTGGTCAGAAAGCAAAGAGTTGTGGAGGAAGAGACCTGAAATAAGGTATAGTCTCCAAGAAATGCACCAATTAGTGATATACTTCCTTCAAATAGGCTCCCTGTCATTTTATCACCTCTTATTATAATTATTAAGTTATAAATCTACAATGAATTGATTAGTTCATCAAGTAAGAGTTCTCATGGCTCATTCATATCTCAATAGTTTCATTAATGATCTAGCAACAGTGGGTATTCAATGCTCAAGCCCTTTGCTTCCTAGTTACACCAAAACATAAAAAGGAGCGATGCTATGATTTGTAATCAGTGAGTGGAATGTTATTTACCACTCTCTACTTATTCACATAGTTGTCATGAATATGTGTAAGGTTTATAACTTTTAAGGGAGTGTAAACTACCAGTGAATATGAAATATAGGAAAGAACTGGGGTGATCTAAAGGGAGGCTTAGACACTGGCAATGGCAAGAAAGGGGAGAGAGTTTTAGGATGTCTGGTTGTGAAGTGCACACCATTTGATATCCTTATACAGGTTCCTGTAAGGGGAGATTGGGATGAATGTATGGAATGAAGAGCATTACTTAATATCCCAAGTATCTCTGGCCAAGCAATATCCTATTACTGTGACTTCCTGCAGGAAGCCTTCGTCAGATTGTCATGCTGCTGTTTGCTCTCCATTTTCCTATTTTGGTTCTTGCAGAACTGGGTAATCTCCAGAGGCTGTTATTTAGCCTACCTGGTGGCAGATTGATCATGTTTAATCTCCATTCTTTCATTATCTTGGGGAAGCCCTGGTGGAAGAGAACTGTCTCATTAATTATAGCATTTGTATCTCCTACTCTGGCTCAAACTTAGTACCATATACTGTGCGCTCTCTCTCTCTCTCTCTCTCTCTCTCTCTCTCTCTCTCTCTCTCTCTGTGTGTGTGTGTGTGTGTGTGTGTACTGGACTTACTGAGATTATATGCCTTTCTGGATATCAATAGGCTACTTTGGAAAAGAAAAAGAAAGAAAGAAAGAAGCACCCGCATTCCAACTCATCCACAATTCCTTTAGATTAAGAAGTATTTTTCACACTTTGTAAAGCAGCAGCATACCATTTTCAAGTAAAATTTTAAGCTAAGGACAACAGATGAAAGAATGGATGCATGAATGTATAGATAGATGGATAGAAATACAGGATTGCAATAGATAATATGAGAGGCATGATCAACACATACTCGTTCTGGACCATAATCTCTTCCTTTATAGCATAGGGGAAAGGCTTAAATCACATTTCTCAATCACTAACATTTTAGATTTCTTTATTTTCTTGCAGCAGGGGATCATCTTATCCATTTAAAGATGCTTAACACATCCCAAGCCTCTACTAATTAGATACCAGTAGTTTCTCCTTTCCAGTTGTGACAATCAAATGTCTCTCCAGACATTACTAAGTGCTACTAGGATCAGGTACAAAATCACCTCCAGTAGAGAGCATTTCCAGTTCTCATTTAATGGTCAATGTTATTGTTGTTATGAATCCCTTCAGAAATCCTTACCATTTGGCAATTTCTCAGCTCATGTGGTGACTGATATTCTTACTGTCCACATGGATAGCAAAATGCTCTGATTTGCTCTTCATTGGTGTTCCCCAGGGAAGTCTAGCCATCAGTAATCAGGTGGTTAGCACAGATGAGAAGGGAGCATGTTCACTCTGAACTGGCTCCATCCTGCTGTACATTCTTTGCCTCCTTAGCACTCCATCTAATGTCCTTTTCTCTTTTCTTGGTTAACAAGCCATATTATAAAATGTAATTTTTCCTTCCTCCTTTTCCCCCATTCTTCACCAACTAGGAGCAACAGGGTTCAAGTTCCAGAACAACTTGTAGCACTGCTTTCATGAAAATCAGTGTCTAGGCTAACCATAAGAAGAGACATATTTGTATTAATATTTATACCCTTTTGCAAGACTCATGAAGATGGCAAGAATACTTACAAGGAAATCTCAACTACCAGATTGGGCACTCCTACAATTGGATTATTATAGTCTGTTGTATATTAATTACCCCAAACAAGTCACTCTTTTAGGACAAATTAGAACTGTTGGTTTGTGAATTTTATGGCTCTAGGAGGAAAAATACTGAGAGGAAACAATAATTTTAAAGTGAGAAAAATAAAACAAAGATATTAATCACACTGTCCTAATGTGAACCTCTCACTATCTTGGAAATTTTATGTTTTAAAAGAAATTTACCAATCTGTATTCTATGTTAAGATTTCAAAGTGGTCTATTATCAGTCTGGTTGGTTTTGCTAATGTGCAAGTAGTCAATGCTCAATAAAGTTTTAAGGAGTTGTATTACATTTGTTCATTTATTATTTGAATTCATGTACCCCTTTTTGTTTAAAATGAGAGTAACAGTGTGACCATTACATATGCCACCATGTTCAAGCTTAAGCCATTCTTCTGTAAGTTTTAATTATACTCCTGTTATGGGTCAGTCATGTGGTACATGATTGTGAACCAAGCAGTCTGTAAAGTCAAAGAGTTGATATTCCTACTTGAGGAAGCAAATAGCAAAATGTCAAAACAAAGAAATCAATACTTGTCAAAACTTGGTAGGAAATACTTTGAAGGCAACAAATATTTGAGGGGAGAATTTGTAACAGAAAGGTTATTGAATTCAAAATGGCAGAAACCTTTCAAAATAATAGACTGACCATCCATTTCTTATATGAAAGGAATCTAGGGGCTAGTAGTTCATAGTAGAGGGTGCATTAGCTTGTCACTGGCCACTCTTCTTGAGCTTTGTGTTGTTAGGCAACTATGGAATTAAGCTTACTTCTTAAGCTTGAATGCTTAAATGTGTTTCTTGGTCTAATATGTCTGACAGTTTTCTAATCAGAGAGGAGGCAGAAGAGGCCAAAAGGTCCTCCTCTTAATGATGATATTTCCATTAAAGTTCAGTCTTTTGAAGTCTCACCTAGTGGCTTAGGCATGTCTTTAACCTAGGCCCGTAGTCATATTGAATAAAATAGATACTTTGCAGTTAAGAAAGGTTATTGTACAGAGCTGAAAGAGGCTGGAGGGATGTGAAAAGTATGGATGAAAGGGAATACCCTTTTGAGATGTGGAAGGCTGGGAGGAGCAGGTTGCTGGATAGCAAATGTTTACTTAGGGATACATTGCTCTTGAGATGGTTGGTAGACTTCCTGTGGAATTTGACATTTTGTGACATCCAGGATTTCATGAAAGAAATTATGTCTAGAAAGAGGAGTTATGAGAGTGAATGTGAACATACAATGTGTACTACACATTCTGTTAACTGAGATGGTATTTTATGTAATAATGAAAAGGAGAAGGTCATCTTCCCTTCCCCTTATCTTCCCTGCCCCTTTGAGAATGATCTAATGAATATAAAGCACTGTTCTAAGTAGCATTAGTATATGAAGATAGAGGAAAAACACAAAAGTCTCCATTTTTATGATAAACAAGGTTAAGAGTTGCTGGGTGGCTGGGCGGTGGTTGCGCACGCCTTTAATCCCAGTACTTGGGAGGCAGAGGCAGGTGGATTTCTGAGTTCGAGGCCAGCCTGGTCTACAGAGTGAGTTCCAGGACAGCCAGGGATACACGGAGA